>NC_018392.1:1783464-2034175 GCF_000208865.1 Neospora caninum Liverpool
TCTCGGCGGAGAAGGTTCATCATCGCTGAGCTCACCTTCCTCCTTTTCCTCCCCTTCTTCCTCACTGCTGCTCTCTGCCTTCTTTGCACCCACTCGCGCCTTCGTTTCACACTTTGTCGAGGCCTCTTGTGAATCCGGCCTCTTCCTCTCCGCCTGCGACGTCGCGCTGGAGCCGTTGGAGACCGTCGCCCTCGCCTGGCCCGCCGACGGCGCATACTCTTTGTTCTCGCCGCTTTGCCCACGGGCCCCGCCGGGGGCGACGGGACCCGCTCCCGTGGCCGGAGAGGAAGAAGACCCGGTCAGGAGCGCAGCGCCCATCTGGCGTAGGTCCGCGAGAAGGCGCGCGCCTGTGAGGTGCTGCCCCAGAGCGGCCGCTCTCTGAGCAGCTTCGAACGGCGCAAAGTCCGCGCACGGCGTCTGGGCACCGCCCGCAGCTCTCCATTCCTCGACGCCGTTGGGAGCCGTCGACGACTGCCGAGAGGCCGACGGATTCGAACTCTCTGTGTCGCCATCCTCCTGGTTCCCTGACGGCGACGTGCTGCCGTCAGCACGACTTGCATCTTTTCCTGTTTTCTTAACTTTGACACTCCCCTGTTCCCATTCTTCTCTAGGCCGCTTCTTCGAGGCGTCTGGCTTCTCTGCTTCGCCGCCACAGAATCCTTTTCCGTTTCCAGCTTCTGCGTGAACTCCCACTGGCTCCGTCTCCACGTCGCTGTCTTGGCTCGCCTTTCTTGTGTGGAAGGACGCGTCGTCTTTGGTCCTCTGGAACTTGTCCCTGTGGAGCACCTCGCCCGTTCTCGTCCGGAAATGCTTCTTGGATACGCCTCGCGGATGTAGCCGCGGGGTGTCGTGCCGACAGCAAACAGCTGCGCCCTGGATGCGGCAACCACACGGCCTCGCGCCGGCGCGGAGAAGCGAACGTGAGGTCCTCGAAACCCGAGGCCGGTCCACGCGCTCAGGGAGACACCAGCCGAGAAGGGCGCTGAGCAACGCCAGGAAGGTGCAGACTGCGGGGGCGCCTTCAAGGGCCGCGACTCGAAGCCAGAGCCAGAGCTCTCGATGGCGAAGTTCGTTTCTTCCAGTTCCCCCGCCAAGCAAAGAGAGCGACGAATCGACCGCGTTCCGCATCTTCCGATCTTTCTGTTCAGAGGAGTTGAGGTCCCTGGATGGAGATCGGCCTTCTCTGCCCACACGCCTCGTTGCAAACAAGCTCGAGGAAGACGAAAGAGAGCCGGAAGAGTGGGATACAGACGAAGACTGAGAACCGCCAGCCGCTCGCTTCAAACCCGGCTTTCTGTCGACCGTCTGGGGCACGCCCGCAGACCAGAAAGGCGCTAAGAGCTGAGGGGATGCTGAATACCACGAGAAATGCCGGAGCGGGGGACAGGGACGAACGCAGCCGGAATGCACGAGGTCGAGAAGGCAGCGAAGAGCAGTGGTGGCTAGGAAGCCCTTCGATACTGCTTGCGTCTCGTGATCCCCGCATGGGCCTCCCGGAATCCCTGGCCCCCCCGTGCCCACGCAGCAGCAGCTTTCCAGGACGCGCTTCAGACAGTGTAGCTGCGAAAGAAACGCAGGAGTCGCCACGCAGCGAATCGATGTGTGAGGTGTACCTGGAGGTGAGCTGCCAGGTGCGTCTCTCCAAGATACGAGACAGAAAAAAGTAAAAACCACAGAACCAGCCAGCAGGAGGCGGTACGGTCTCCCGCTTGGCTTTGGAGCCTCTCGCTTCTCGCCAGCAGTCGCAGGTTCTTCGCTGTGCATCTGTTCGCTGTGCTGAGTTTCTTCCATTTCGCCGTCCCACATCGCATCCACCCCTGCCTCGGTCTTTCTCCCATGCGTGCCGGAAACAAGCGGTGGCACCACGACTCTCTCAAAGATGTTCTGAGCGAGACACACCGATCCCGAGATGCCTCCCTCCTTTCGGAGGATTTCGCGTCACACGCATTGAGTAGTCTGCAACATTTCCACTCTAGCGTCCGGCTAGGTGCGAACTCGCCGTTTCTCGTTCCCATGAAAATGTGCCGTTCTGCGCGCCAGCTCACACCGAGAGGCTCTATGCGACGGAGCTCCACCCGAGCCGGCGTACGAAAACGAAGCAGGTAACGGGTTGCGCAGGTCCACACCGAGGCCGCGTGCGCACCCCTCAGCGTCTCCCGCGCTGCGTGGCCAAGCACATTAACGGACTCGGATCGGTCGAAAACGTTGCTAGCAGTCACCTGTCACGTGCTTACTTGAAGAGGCACCAGAAGGTCGCCGTGGTTTAGCGTTAGGAAGTTTGCGGCTTCCAGAGAAGCGCATGCAGTGTCCTTTAGAGCCTGCCGGACGATTTGACTCGGCAGGTCTGACAACGCGACTGGCGTGCTGAGTGCGCCGCTCTCGCGTTCACGCATCGCTCCGCTCCCTCCGCACAGCTCTGAGGACGCTGGAGATGGAGCTGGAGAGTGGCCCGGTGGCGCGGCTGCTGCCGGCTCGGTGCGTCGACGCACGATCGGCGGACATAACGGAGAAAGAGCAGTTTCGCGAAGGCGGTCGATGAGCCGCCAAAGAAACCGCAAAGCCCAGACAGCAATATCCTGAAGGACGCAGACGCAACCACACAGGTACTACCGTTGGAAACGGAGCATGGGACTCTCTATTTGCCATCCGGTGGTTATCGCTCGCTCTCCTCGCATTCGCCTTCACAGACCAGATCAAGCCGTGACAGCCGAAGCCCCTGGAGGTAGTTAAGGACGGATCGCGCCCTCGTAACGTCCGTCCACCGGAACTACCTAGATCGCATAGGCGAAACGAAAAGACACAGAACGTGTCACAGCAAAACGAGTAGCGATTGAGGCAGCCTTGCGAGGATATGGAGAAGCCTTCACGCCTGGAGCAAGAGCAGGTTCGCCGAGCCAGGAGAGACGGCTCCAGCGTACGCTCGGCTAATGTCGTTGCACGGCCCTCAAGACGCCTTCAATGGATCCTGTCGCCTCATCAAAACTTGCCGTCAGGACGCCTCGAGTCACTCGGCACCTCGCTAAGGGGTGTTTCAGCCTGAAGCCCAACCAATGTGGCGGGCCCCGGGGATGGCGTCCGCGCTGCCGCGCAAGTGTTTGGAGGGCAAAACGCCGAGAGGGGATAATCGCGCTAAGATCTGTGTACGTACGAAGGCACACAAAATAACCCGTGAATGCGAGGGGCCTTCCTGAGTGCACTATCTGTGGTGTCATCAAGAAGTGATATTTGGACGCAACGCCTCTTGCGCCTCTTTAAAATAAGACAACAAATGGACTCGGACGAATCTCCCCTCTCCCCTCGCCTCACAGGTTGCAGCGGCGATGTGTTCGCCAAAAGGACAGCCAAGCTGGACGCCCTCTGGAGACAAGCCGGCAGGTCTGGCTGCCCTCTGCAGCTCGCGCGCCCGACGAATCTGGTGGGTTCATCCCCTGGGACGGGAGCGTTCGAAGCTCCATCCGTGGGGTTTCCTCTGTCTCTCCCTTCTTCTTTTTCGTTCTGTTTGCTCCCCTCGTTGCCTTTCAGATGTGCGTCAGCCTGCCCTCGTCGCGCGTGCTCTGCGTCGAGTGTGTCTCCTGTCTCGCGCTTCTGAATCCCCCACACATAGGCACAGACCCTCTCCAGAATTCGGATCGCGGGATCGCCGCCGAGGAAAGGCAAGAGAGCTCCGAGCGCCTCGATCGCGAGCGCAGCCGTTTCCGGGGCACTCGCGGCAACCAGCAGGGGACTTAGATCTCTGTGTTCCGGGAAAAGCGAGAGCCTGTCTCTCCAGCGCGCCAGGTGCGCCTCCATCGGCACGCCTCCCTTCGGTCGCTCCTCCGCCGTTTCGTCTTCGGCGATTTCGGTCCATTCGAAGCAGCCAGTGCGCCCTGAGGAATCTCCCACAGCTGCCGCGGCGCCCCAGAGAGACGCCAACGTGTTCAGGATCGCCTCCGTGAGCGGAGCATCCTGGGCAATGACCGGAGCGGCGCCGTGGGCGATGAGTTGCAGCGTCATGTCTCGAGTTCTGCCTTCCAGTTGCTGCTGGAGCAGGCACAGGAACTGGCGACGGACAGTCTCTGCGGCGACTGCTTGCGAGGGGAGAAGCAGATACGGGAAGAAGTGCCGGTTTCTCCACAGCTGCAGATACGCAGCAGACCGGACGACTGGATGTGTTGTGCACGCAAACATTTCCATCAAGAGCGCGAGGCACTGGCCGACAAGGGAACCCCCGATCAGGCACGTGGCCGACACATGGGCGCCTGTCTCTTCCGCCTCGGCTTCCGCAGCCGCCAGCTGAGACGCAACCGCGTCGGTGGCGGACGGCGCGACTCCCTGCGGGCTCCCGTGAGCATCCGCCGCCCCCGCGCCTCCGTCGAGGTGCGCTGCAAACGCCGCCGCGGCCTCCTGCGCCTGCTGCTGCTGGAGTTTCTGCAGCAGCGCCACGTGCGCGTTCTGGGCGAGGGCGCGAGAGACGAGCGGCAAGCCGCCGTCTCGGTAGTGTGGGGGCGAGGCAGCGAAAAGCAGGTGGCCGAGGTCGGCAGCGCAGCTGCACAGCACTGCGAGGCGCGGGTGCGGCGCATGCAGCGTCTCTTTGATGTGTTGCATGAGGAACTGCTGCGGAGACTTCGCGGCCTCGGCTGCAGCCTCCGCGACGAAGTCCTCTTCGGCTTGCTGCTGACGCTGCACGGCCGCGGCCACTGCGGACGCCAGCTGGGGGCGCGGTTGGAAAGCGGCCCCTGCATGCGTGGAGGGGAAGCCTGTGGAAGCCGCAGCGGAGGAAAAAGAAAAATCTTGCGACGCCGCTGCGAAGGGGGAGATGGAGGGCGAGAGTGGCGCTGGAGAGGACGGCGCGCTGTCGAACGTCAGCCCGGACGAGGCCGCCTCTGGAGGGGAAGGGAATGCCATCCCGAGCATCGCCGCAAGACAGGGAGGGATTGCTCAGCTCGGTGCGTATTCACGCCCTTCCGCGGCGTCTTTTCTCGCGCTCTCTCTCCCGTTGCAGAGGCGGAGGCGAAGAGACGAAGTCCTGTGCTCCGAAAGCGGACGGAACGCGCGAGAGGGAAAGCGCAGCTTCCCGGGGTGATCAGTCTTTCGCAAAAGAAGCCTTCCAATCTTGGATTCCCATTCACGCGGATGGCCGCAGCAACTCGCCCTACAAGGCGTCTTCCAGCTGAGCAGCGTCTCCTTGAAACGATTACACTCTCGCTCAGGGGAGTCTTCGGAAGTTGCAGTCCAGCCCCTCGATCCGTCAAACAACCGCCGCCGAGAAAAAAGATCGCGGCCACAGCCTCTCAGGGACGGATGTCACAAAGACACGCCTGTGCCTTTTTTCGCCGGCGGCCTATTCGGGTCATGTCGAAAGCCTACAGCAAGGACCCAGATACGCCAGCAGCGGAAGACGGCCTGAGCGGGTGTCGGGCGGTGCGGCTTTTTACGCAGGACAGATGACAACAGGAAAAATCCACCTGTACGCAGCAAAGCTATCTCTCGGTTAGGTTTTCCGGAAGAAAACGCAGGCGTCCAAAGCTACGGAGCGTCACGGAAAACGCATGAGGAAAGGCAAGCCACGGCAGCTGCAAGTGTTACGAACCCGAACCGGCACTGTTTGGTCTCCATGGGGGGAAAATGTGCATTCAGAGTGAATGAGGAAGAAGTATCTACGTTGTGTACATGGGTAGTACCGGAACTCTTTGCTTGCTTCGTTTCCTTTCACCCATGCAGCATAAGTTGCAGATGAAACTTCAGAAGCGAAAGAAAAACTGTTTCCCTTTTTGTCTCCTGAAAGACCTGTCATGAACAAATCAACGAATTCGTGACAACCCTCCTCTCGTCATGAAACGTCTCGGTGAGCTTCGCTGTCGTGTCCCCGCACGAAAATGTGACACATACGGTCTTCATCCGCCGTACTCGGCTCAGTGTAGCAGCGTCCAAGGCACCATGTTGTGGATTATGGAATTTGACAGTGCCTCTGTCCAGCAGGAAATTCAGTTCCTTGTCTTGCAGAAGAGAACCGCCCAAGGTCAAACTCGCCCGCATGCAGAACGAAGGTAGCCGGCCAAAATGCATGCTGTGCGAATCGCATGCCTCATACGGAGGTTGCTAGTCGTCCCGCGACGGTGGCAAATAAAGTGGGAAATCTCTCGTGGACGAAATGCCGACGGATGCGCATATTCGCCTCTTTACAGGAGGCTTGGCCTTTCGCAAATAGCATCGTCGTTGCTCTGCCGTGTGGGAAAACCTGCAGCATTCTGCTCAGTGTCTTGGAGACTGGCCCGGGGGCTAGCTGTTTGCCTATTGAAGAGGAAACGAATCAGGCCGGTTTTTCCCAGCGCTACAATACAGCCTTGGGTGTAGAATTCTCACACACAGAGGTTAGAGAATCAGGTACCGGAGACGCAACGGGGCGGCGACAACCACACAGTCACTACAGACCCGTCGAGTGTCTACTTCAGCTTGTTATGTAGATTCAGCGGTGCGCCTGAGGCCTGCTCTACGTCCGGTCGACGTATCCTTCGCTGTCCAGCCGATGCATATATACACGAAGAGAGAGTGGCAGGAATCGAAACAAATACGTAGTTTTAGTGCATTATCGTTGGTACATACGAGAAGCACAGTGGACCTACACGTCTTGAGCACCCTAAGAAATAGTTCTGGCTGCAGACGGGGATTGATATAGGCAGGCACACGAACCGTACGGGCGACTACAGGCATGTAAATCGGATATCGGACAGCGCCAGGCGTCATCGCGTTTGTTACTGTTGCATCCAACGATGACCAAGATCCACTCGTCCGTCAAAGTTTTGTGACCACCATCGCCAGGACAGCCGGGGAGCCACTGGGAGTTATGGCCCCTACCGTGAAATAATGAAGCTGTTCCTCTAACCTTGTTGATCACTAAGATTTCGCGAAGGGGCTTTAAACTTTAGAGCGAAGCATATGGCAGAGTTACTGTCCTACAATACCGTACGAGAAAACTTCGCCAGTCTTCGTCCGGAATGATGATTCGGCCCAGGACTTTTCCATGTGCCATAATCTCTCGGCTGTGACTTCAAGTTCCCGGAGACGTTGCGAAGTTCAATAGCTTCGAGTGAAAGGCAAATCGAGATTGCTCTCGGGAGTTCGTTTGAGACGAATTGCACCATTGCCTATAGTACTGATCCTCGAAGCATAACAAATACAGGCCGCTGACTATGCAGTACACTGAATTTCTGTGGTAATCAGCGGGAGAGCGGGCGCAGCTACACACCTAGCCGCCGGCGACTGCATAGTCAGTTGACAAAAACACTCATATACAAAACTTGTGGGTAATTAAGCAGCATGCCCCCCCTCCCCCCCGCGCACCGAAAGGCAGCCCCTGCGTTACGCCAGCTTTGCCATGTGTGCGCTTTTGGAGCCGCCGCGAACGGTCGAGGCCCGCCCTTTGAGTCAGAAAAGTGTGTCTATGCCGCTCTAGCCTTTTGGCTTCTCGAATGCGCCAAGATGAGTGACAGCATTTCACCTGTTTACCTCCCCCCCCCCCCCCCCCCCCCGCAAAAATCGGTTGCCTCGAAAGTTTTTTTCAACAGCATTGACGACACTCGTTCCCTATTTCCCGTGACCTGTTTGGTAGTGTCAAAACCCGGCCGTCACCGACCGTTCAGCACGATGGTTCTGTGTTTCCCTGTCCAAGAGCGGCCTCTAGTCCTGGGTTTCAGCTGCTACGGTAGATGTGAGAGCCTGTTCTCCTGTTCCATCAAGCTTTTCGCCACCGATTTCACCGGAAGCACCGTCCAAAAAAACCCCGTTCTTCAGCAAATTGTTTGCGTCGGGAGCTCGCACGTTCCACCGGCCGGGCAACACCCGCAAGTACAGAGCCTTGAAACCGTCATAGCCGCCGAGAAAAAGAGCCCCACCCAGGGCAACCCAGATCACGCGGATTTTCAAGCCGCGGAACAGCGCCGCGTAGCCTTCTCGCTGCAAGATTGTCGAAAAGCAGTCGAAATACCCTCGATACTGCAGAGAGAAACGCACACCAAGATGTGGGAGAAAGCATGAACAGCGGTAAATAGGCAAAAACCCACGGTCATACACCAGGCGCACCAGCACACACATCGACACAAAGCATCCAGGTGGTACCTACGCTCACCAGTAGCCCACGACTTGTATCTACACGGGACGCTCCAAAACGCGTCGACAGTCCAGGTGGACAGGCTACCATTTCCAGCCCTGGGACTCCACGAAGTGCGCGCGTTACCCTTGAAAAACTCTCAGATGGGCGACGCTGAATGCTCCGTGGTTCTCTGTTACTGAATGGGGGTATGGACACAGGGAAACCACGGTTCCGCTGCAAAAGAAAATGCGCGAGTGTCCTCTCAAAAAAGGCGAGACACGCGGCGAGGCTGCTGGCTCTCACCTGGTACCGGCCCTCCTGCTGAGTCATGAGGCGCGTCTTCACGACATCCAGAGGCGTCGTAGCAACAGCGGCTCCAGCTCCTGAAATACCGAACAGGACCAGGAAAAGCTCCTCCATCCGAACTCCCCGCGCACACTCAGTCCCGAACTCTGCTCTCTCCAGCTTTCCGACTGTAGGCTGCGGATTCAAAGCCGAGGTTCAGTCCTGTTTTTCTCCGGCATGCCAAAGAAACCAGCAAACGCTGCAGGTCCTGACACGCGGGCCAGCGCGTTTTCGCCCATCCCCTCCCGAAAAAGGACTGAAAGCGTGCAGCCCCTCCACGTGCACAACGAAGAACAAGCGCTGGCGAAGCGTCGACAGCAAACGTGCACTTGACAGACACATAAATTCCGCTCGTCGGGGCCGTCTTCCCGTCTGCGCATCGTCTCGCGTGCGAAAGAGAGTGTATCACGTGCTTCCCCCCTTCGACAACTGTCGAGTCCAGGGTGGGCGCTCACTGGACTCGTGGGCATCACACTTACCAGCCAGGAAGCCCGCCAAGCCTGACGAGAACGACGTCAAGGCAGCGCTCTCGGAAACCCCTGAACGAAGCAATCACGCAGTTTCGACACAGGCCGCGGGGAAGTTATCTGTGCACTGCTGCTCCAAAGTGTAAATATGGTTCGCCCTCAACCCCTCGAACTGTTTTGCAGAACTCAACTTCTGCAACGACCTGGAGACGTGGCTCTTGTTCTCTGCATCGTTTCACCGCAGGATGATGTGGCAACAGGTTTGTTTTCGTCTGACTGGGTACACGCGATCGAAGTGCCATCTTTGCCTTTTCGGCGATGCATGCTTGCATCATTTGGTCAGTTCACGAGAAACTCTGGCTGAAGCGGCACATACGCAGCCACGAACTACGCCCATATACACTTCCACACACATGTCGACGGCCTCCGCCGAAAATCGCTAACGACGCCGCTACGAACAAAGCACAGTTAACGGGAAAAGCGCCTTCCTGCCTCAGGCTCTCGCTTTCTTTCTGCATCCGCTCTGCAGGCAAGGTTCACCACGGAGAAAGTGGTCACACATTCTCGTGGAGTGCGTCTTTTGTGTCAGCTCTGAAGAATGGATGCGTACCAGGAAACGAGCAGAAATACTTTTTCAGATGTTCCCACAGTCCCATTTCCACGCCGACAAAGGGCAGATCTCGAACAATGGTGGCGTTGAATCCGACAAAGAAGCCTCGCCAGCCGTCGCGTTGCCAAATCGCTTGAATTGCTTTTGTTGTCGTCGCATGCATCCCCAGCTGCATCTGCTGCTTGAGCATCTCAAAAGGGGTTCTGGAGAGTCCACACGCGAACACAAAGACGTGTCTCCAGGCAGCCGTCTCTGGGCCACCTCTGCCGACGGCCACGACGAATCCTGACTGGAAAGCCGGCAGGCCGCTAACCCCGCTCCGCTGTCCTGGATCTCTCGAGGGAGACCAGTGCCTCAAAAGCATCTGATTCTTCCTCGATGCCTCAAACGAGTACCTCTACGACAGCCAGCAAAGACGACGCTTGCACACAACTAGCCTATCGCGAAAGGGCCCTCAGTTGATGAAACAGTCCTTCTCGCCGGTCGGGGCTCCTCCTACAGCTATCCTTCGCTGTTTTCGACTGTCACAGTCTCGCCAGAAGACCAGCATCTCTCTTGCGGCCCGACGTCTCTCGACGGAAGGCTGAGCAGGAGGCTGACTCTGCGTGTGTCTGTTCTCGAAGCCGAATGGATCCGCTCCCGCGGAGAGAGAGCACAGAGACGCCAACTTGTGCAGAAGCTGTTTCCCGCCACCCGAAGAGGCCGGGTCCACAAAAACGTACCTCACACAACAGGATGCGAACTCCGCGAGTGTGCTGCAGACTCCGTAAGTCACAGCGGGACTGAGCTGCCGACCGGCTTCCTCTGCGCACGAAACGGGGCAACAAAAAAACGCGGCAGATGTACGGACGACCTGCACGAAAACCAGCCCCGACGAAACGCACGAGAGCCGAAGGACGAGCACCAGTTTTCGGGAGTGGGGCTAAACCCAAGTCCACGGACACGTGGGGGAGATGAGGATGGCTGGCCGGCATCAGCCACCTCTTCCATCATACACAGGTGGTCGAGCTTTTCGGCAACACACTCATACACGCCCGGCAGCCAAGTGCATACGAGACCTTTTGGAGTTGAATTCCACGACGGCTGAGACGACCCTTCCGACGTGCCTTCTCGTTCGTGTTCTGTTTCGCTCTCGCCATTTTTTTCGACTGTCTGGGCAACCGATTGGACTGAGCGTTCCGGAGAGTCCCTGTTCCCGAGGAGTGAAGACGTTTTCCTTTTCTCCACTCCGCTTCGCTGCTAAAACGGTGAGTGCCAGCTACGCCACCATCCCTTCCATTCTGCTCCCGCAACTGGGTCAAACCCCGAGTGTGGTCAGCGAACTGCCTAGAGGCGACCTGCAAAATTCTACGTGAAAACACATCGCCGCCGTTCTCCGTGCCGCCGCAAGCAACGCCCGATTCCGAGAAAGTCCTCAGAGTTCTACCGCTTTGCGATCTACAGCATCGCCTGCGGACTGCGGGACGGGCCAGTGACAACGCTTACGCTCGGCTAGGAATTGCTTCGAGCCTTCATAGGTGACGAAAAAAAGCGCAGAGGACGGAAATGCGCCAGCAGCAAGGGCGCCAAATCCTGGGTAGTAGCGTCGCGCGAAAGAGCCCAAAAACCCGAAGTGTTCCTTTCCTCCAATAAGGCCGGAGAGGGAAAAGCGTGTGGAAGGCTTTGGGCTCTCACGGCAGGGACTTCTGCCCTCAGCTCGAAGTCGGCCATTGTCCGCCAAGTTCGTCTCACTGCTCTTTACAAGGCCATTCAAGCCTGTCGCGTTCGACGCCACATCTAGCGCCGTGCGCATGCCCACACTGCTGCTGCTTAGCGCCCGAGCGGTGTTACGCGAGGACGACACAGAGTCAGGCCCTCTTGCGGAGCCGACACTGAAACTGTCCTTGCCTGTTTGACTGCGGGAACTTGACGCTGAGGCTCCTGAGTCTCGCTGATGAGAGCCAGGAAGAGACAGAGAAGACGACGAGAGGGCGTGACCCGGCCTCGCGGGCGACTCTGCCGCCACAGCTCCGGACCTCGCGAAGGATGTGGCCGCGCTCGCAGGAGTGTTACAAGGTCCAGAAGCTGGCGACGCGTGAGCCGACGCCCCAGCGCTAGCCCGTGAGGTGCGAGCTTCCGAAACAGCCCCCGCGGAAGCATGACCTGCGGTTGTGTTCGCAACGGCCGAAGAAGCCGTTTGCGGCAGAGCAGACGAAGCTGAAGAGGTCGTCTGCCGCCGACACGACGTCTCAGCCTGTTTCCGTGTCTTAAATACATCCAGCGGAAAGAGCACTGCGTCCACGAAAAGGCCAGTGCACCCTCCAGCCAGAAGGCTCGCCCCTACGTTCAAACACAAACAGGAAAGCCAAGGACTGTCAGAGTGCTGGCCAGTTTGAAGCCTCCGTTCTTCCTCTCCTCCCTTTCCTTCAGTTGGTGCTTCTCCGGGAATGCTACTTCAGATGAGTAGCGCATTCAAAAGCCACAAATCGCCGGGACGCCCTACACTAAAGGGTCCAGCGCGCACACCGCACTCCGCCGAACCTATCGCGGACTTTCCCCACACGAGACGGCGCCGTGACGGCCCGGAAGAAAATGCGCGGCACGTGGGAGCTTCGTGGCACACATCTTTGCAGTTCCGCCCAAGCACATTGGATTGCCACGACGCAGAGGCAGTTCGGACTATGCAGCTGTTGTCATTACCAACAGAAATTGCTCGATACACAGATTACTCGGTGCATAGGTCGACCGCGCGAAAAACAGTGCATCTCTACCGCACGCACCTACCTCGAGTGCATCGATGTACGGGAATCGGTATGCACGCAGAATATATCACAATTACGTAATTCGTGTTTCTGTTTACTTACATGCGGGGTTCGCTCCTAAATGGGAGGAGCCCTCCGATCACGCTGTGTGGTTCAGAGTCTCAAATGAACAATGCACGAAAAGAGCATCCCACGTAGCATGTCCCGCGACCCAAATATGCAAAGGCCGTTTGCAACTGCTCCAGTCGAAGAGTGGCCGCAACTCTCTTCGCCGGGCATCCCTCATCCTCAGGGGAGCTGCAGGTGCGTTTTCGCGAACTCGCCAGTGCCCACCCCAGCTTTTTTCATTTGCTTACAGAATTCCGATCCTGCTTGCGCCATTCGGACGTCAGTTGTGCAGCTACAGTCGGCAATCCGCTTGAGAAGTGAACAGGCGGCGAACCTGGCCCGCAGCCAGTCGAGACCGGGAGTGCTTCCTAGGCAAACTCAACGTCCCCGTGACAACCTTCGCTCGTCGTGAGGATGTGGACACAAGGATGGAGAAAGCGATAGTCCACAAAAAACCTTTTCCCCACCAGATTTTCCGCAAGCGAAAACGCAGCATTCCAACTACGGCCAAATGCCGGGCGGCCCTCGCAGATCACGAGCGGAAACGAAACCCCAGACGCGGGTTGTGCTCGCGTAGCCGGTCGTCCTGGACGGCAATCACCGGCTGCCTACTACCTCCTCACCATCGGCGAAGCAGAGAAAAAGAAGAGTGAATGAGGAGCGCGGAGGGACAGGGGAGACGGCGGGAAAAGGAGGAACAACCGAGAGACAGGGAGGCGCACGGGAACAGCAGGGAACAGGGCAGAGGACGGGCAGGGAGAGGAAAGAGGAAAGGGGAAGAAGTGAGCGAGGAAAGCCAATGAAGTGAGTGGAGAGAGGACAACAGAAGACAAGTTGACGGCACAGAGGGAAAAACAAAACTGGGAAAGCACAATGGAGTGTGCTCCAGTGACCGCGTACACAAAACCACGCAGTGGCGGTGCAACGCCGGGGTAGGTTATACACAACTTGAGCGAATTCGAGGACAGAAGACGAACATAGAGGGGCTTCGGAACGGCAGGTCTGAGGAAACAGTCATGACCAAAGACGGCCTACGCGGGTCGGACACCGCCATACCCGGGAGACAAAGGTGGATCAAATCTCACGAAGAAAAGTGTATGGGGGTGAAACAGAGCCAGTCGCTGCTTTGAGAAGCATACGATACTCGCCTGGATAATTAGGTGAAGGTACTACGGTCACAGAGCAGGAACTGTCGTGGAAGAAGTTGATTTCAGGGCGAAAGACGCGCAGCTGGTATAAACGTTGACAGCAAGCCCACATGCCCGAACTTTTTTTTCCACGGTGCATGCGGTGTCAATCGAGGTGTCCAACGACGGAGCAATAGAAAACTTGACGCAAAAACGGACCGCGCAGTGGACACACCTTTGAATATAATGCCTGCAGAATATGGATATAAATAGAGATCTAGGAACTCTATCGTACATGTTTTTTGGGTCAGCTCCACGCCCCGCATGTGTCTAGAAAAGTATTAGGCAAGGGATGACCTCGCAGTCCGACCGTGGTGACTGAGAAAAAAGATCTCAACGAAAAGCGGTACGGCGTAACATCACGCTACGTTGCCTTAGGGTCGTCATTCTTCTGAATTGGGCGCTAGCGGGACGGTTTTTAATTGTGGACGCCAACAATGTTGCCGTCGTATTTTCGGCGCCGGTGCCATCGTGTCAGTCGGAGACGGACGGCAAAGCCATGGCGCCTAAGATATGAAGTTACGTATCGCAAAATCTCTGGGAGCTTTCTGTCCGTCACATTCGAAGGGCGGACACGGATGTCTTCTGAATATACCCGCCGCTGTGGCTTCTATGGGGCAGCACCGACGCTTTACCCGTCGGCAAGCAGTAGGGACACCCCTGACGGTACAGAACAGTATAGAAGCAAAAGAAGTTGTCGCTTTTTTCGATATCCAGTCTTTTGTGTGATTACGCACTTGTAAGTAATCTGTACTTGACAAGGATTGGTCGACTAGCAGCAGTTGTTGTTGAACAGCCTCAGCTGGCCCGTCGATGTACGGGACAGGGCCTCGACCAGTGTTCTCGTAACCGCTCGCGGGCGGACTCCGATGGAGTCCTCCTGTAGGTAATGCCAAGGCGCGCACGACGGTTGAAGAGTACATTTTAGTACTGTTCGCTTGCCCTAGCATCCATTCGGACCCCCAATTGCCTCGAGGCCGAGCGTGGCCATCCATCTGCCAAACTCCTCTGAAAAAGCAAAGCGGACGATCTCATCCACTTGGAAAAACACACTGTTTCTCCTGTTCAGGTGCCCTCCTTCATTGCTCTGCTGTGTTTGTTCACCAACGCTGAAAACGCTGGATATGATTTTGAAGCAGTGGAACGTTCTATATAACGCGATCCCAGTGCAAAAGCAGCATTCTGCTAGATTGCCTCATCATTTACGGTATGAAGAGCTCTTCTCTGCAGCCCAATATCTTGGGGGGTACAGTTGCGCGGCACAGTCGCACCATCCCTCCACGTAGCGCAGACTCTCATCTAGTAGGTTATGCATGGTAACGAATGCAAAGCAGGAAGTTGGAAAAAGCTGTCGAGAGAGATGCACCAATTCAGTACCTTCTCAGTGGCCAAGCACATGCACCGGGTACGGCCATATCCCAAGAAGTAGCTCTGACTCAATGCCACTTTGCATGCGTTGGTTGGATCCTGATATAGCAAGGCGTCCGATTTCCTTGTTCTGCATAAAATGGCCATCTGGTCCATGTCGAGCCAAACGCGAAAAATAAAGCGCTTCATGGAGCTACAGAAACGCTGCGTTTCTTTGGGGGGGGTGGAGGGGGGGGGGGGGGTTGCTCCAAATTGTCGAGCTCTTCTCACATATGGATGAGGAATGGATTGCTGGTTGAGGCAGGAAAGGCCTTTCTGTGGGCCCGAGAAGACGTAAAATGCAGCGCATTTCACAGCCGTTGTCGCGTGCACCGCCCCAGCTGATCCTTTCGCTTGCTGTATCCCGGAAAAGCATGGCCGGCTGAATACTAAGATTTAGCCATGTGTTACGGTGGAGCTGGATAAGCAAAGTGGTGTTTGAGTCCACACCAGACAAACTTTCTTCAGTCGGAGGGAGGTTGTTCTAACTGGTATGCAGAGCCCTACACATATATGTATACTTACGTACTGTGCACTGCGTGAACTGGCCTCTTCGGTTGTGCGAACCGGTTACAATGCCGCTTTAGTCTCCGTGGTACCTGAGTCGAAGGTCCAGATCCGTTGACGCACCTTCCCTTCTTCCCTTCCGTTCGCGTGTTACCTGGACAGAATCCTCCAACACTGCTTTGCAAGAACTTGTCGCGGCCCCTTCACAATCTCCGTCCAAGATACAAGCTCAGCTGACACGTGCACGCTGTCAGCCTGTTACGGTAAAACGGCTCTTTGCTGGTGCCAAATCGAGTCTATCAGACATAGCCACGACCGCCACTTTTAGTGTTGCGGGGAGCCGTCGCATGCAACATGACATCGCAGCCGACGGCTCGTGGATAAACAGACACGAACCTGTTGTCATGTATGTAGTACGAAAAAACAACGAACGAGACAGCCGCAGTCGATGATGCTGGACGCTTATCCTAAACAAACATGCACTCCAACGGCCCGTTAGTGCGGTGCTAAGAGTACCCGTTTCCCAGCAGCGGATGGTTGGTGATAGACAAGCGCATCCGTTGATGGCTGTCTTCCCCGCTAAAAAGTTACTCCATCCTACTGCGAACGTCTTTGGTCTGGAGCTCTGGCTATCGGGAGAGACGTGACATATTTCTGTACTGGTTAGCATAGATACGGGGCTATGGTGGCCCCCTCCCGGCGGTGTGACATCCCTCGCTTTTCCCTCGTGCTTGAAGATCATCTGCAACTCATTCATGCGTCTGCGTCCGCGCCAGCTGTGCAACACGTGAGAGGCATGTCACAAAAGCAAAAAAACTCGGACGCCCCCCACGGTTCCGCCTCCTATGGTCGGAACCTATTTCAAATGGTGTCTAGCGCCGACAAAGTCACGCCTGTCGAAATATTCGTCTTTCGTCGACTACGGAAGAACTCCCACGCATCAGTAACGCAAGCGTGATCCTAAAAAATTTTCGGGCGGCACGGCGGGCCAATGTCGCATTGCCACCCTGTGCTTCTCACATTACAGTGCATGTGACGCGTAGCTTAGTTTAGGATAATCAATCGCATTCTCCTGCCTTTTTATGGTCCTGGAAAGGGCTTGGTTGCTGATGTGTTAAGTGCCTTACAACTGGGCCATCTTTAAAGCGCCGCAGTCGCTTGGGGCTGTTGCTCAGGCATTTCAACAGCGGGATCAGGAGAAGCACAGGACAGCTCAGGAGAGGTTAAATCGCCTGTCGTTTCAGCTTCACTTGGTGGGGCAGCGCCCAATACAGACCCTGCCGGCATCGAACAGCTTGCCACATCTTTCTCCATCAGTTGTCCTGCATCACTCATAGCCGGTAGCTGCTCCACAGAGACAATGGGAGTAGCCTTCGCATTTGCGAAGCTCGTCAACCCTGGAGACGCTCGCGCCGGAGATTGTCCTTCGTCAGGGGTAAGCGCTGGCAGTGTCCCCTCAGGGGTTCCTTGGCCCGCTTCAGAGACCGGCAGAGACAGCAGCTCAGGTGTTACCTTTTCGGCAGACATGCCGTCACTGTCGTGTGTCACAGACCGCGTACGCAGCGTCAGGATTGGCAACGGAATCATCTCGCTGGATTTTGTTGACTGGATATTGTGTTCGGTGTTTCCATCTGTCAGACGATCTACTACACACTCAGTGTTCTCGACTGTTTCGACCGGCGTCGGAGACGTCGGCGACTGCGGCCCTACGCAGTCTTGTGCCGCTGCCGGATCCTGATGACATGCGTCGCTCTTAACTGCGGTAGCTTCCGACCGTGGTCCTTGGTCTAGCTCCCTGGATGCATTCCTCTTCTCTTCATCAGAATCCTCCTCGTCAGCTTCTTGGATGGGCTCTTGACAGATAGCCGCTATATCTGCGGCCGAGAGGGGCACGGGCTGGAGAAGGCGTCTAAGTCCCTCCGCAAATTGAAGGACATTCGCGTATTTGTCGTTAGATGATCCCCCAGTTCCTTCGGTCCAAGCAGACGACGCCGAAGATACTTCTGAATTCATGTTTTCCCCATACGCCTCAACAACCTTATCCGCGAACTCGATGCCTTTCGCATCTCTGCAAACAGCGGAAAAATCCAGTGGCGTGTGAGACATACAAAAACCTCGGACACACACTATCGAACCGCTGAGCCCTCGAGGGAAACGTCTTTCCTTGTTGAGGATCCCCCCACAACGCCCTGTACCAGCCTCCAGGGAATCAGGTATTGCTAAGGCAGGACGACCTAACGGTTGTCGCAGCGCCCGCCGCGAACGTCTCGCGCATCTATTCGGAGTCGGAGTCCTTTCCTCTAAGAGCAAATGGTTTAAGTCTTCGGGCGTGCGTCACGCACGCACGTTGCGGAAGATTCGCAACAGCCAATACCTACCGTAGATTCGCGCAGGCCTCCGGACAGTATGAGCAGGCCAGGCCCACGGTGTACAGGCCTTGGTAGACGACGTCAGGGACTCGCATCATTTTATCCGTGTTGAGCCACGAAAGACATTTCGTCCACACCTAAGTAGGCATCACGAGAGGAAAAAAGCAGAAAAGCGACGAGGCTCGAGATGTCACACGGAGTGTACTGTACCTCGCAAAACGGTAGTCTACAGTTTGCCTGTCGGACGGCACTCGGCAGTGACTTACGTCTGGAAGTTTAGACAGGATTTCTGCGTGAGCGGGTTGAGCGCGCTGGTAGTTGGCTAGGACGGCGAAGCCATTTTCGAGTACGAGTGGTTCTTCGTGATGCATTTCCATTTTCTTTAGAGTCCACTGAAATAGCTGTCGACGTCGAACGAAGTCCTCGCACAACTCAGCGTTGTCAAGAGGAAGGAAACGCAAAGCACCAAACACCCAGCAGACGTAGGTGGCCGAACAGAAAACATCCAGGTCGGATGCTACACTGTCGATTGCTGGTTCGGCCGCACCAGCCTTTATCCACTTCTGAACAGAAGATGAGCACGGCACACGAAACAAGAGTAAAGCGAAATGGACAATGCTGGGACCCGGAAACGATTCAGTAATGAAAGGTGGGAACGGAGGCTCGCTGGGTCAAAATAATGGCGAAGTCTCCTACAGACCACTAGAAGAACGGGCGTGCAGCAAATTCCTCTTTGCTACCAGGAGAATTTGATCGGAATAAATTTCTACAAAACGATTCCGCTCCATAGTGAAGACAGACGCTGGACGTACAGGTGAAATGAAGCCGAAAACGTACCATTTAGATAATTGCGACAGACCCTCTGTATTGGTGCAGCCAAATCGGTATTCAAAACTTGCTTCCTAACCCTCGGCAACCGGCATAGTGCGATCGCTAACCAAATCAGTTAAACAATTAGTCGAACACACGGAGCGCATTGACTCAGGTTGCATACAATTCGTTAAGTAAACGTACGCGTACCTGCGCGTACTCGTCGCCGTCCAAGCTAGTAGCAAAGATCAGCCGCCAGACGAGGGTGACCAACTCAACCGCAAGAAGTTGGCCTTCGTCAGTCTGTAGGTTCTCTGTCATAGAGGCACCAGCGGAGTCCGACTTTTTGTTGTCATCGCTCGCTTGTTCCCGTTCTTCTTTGGGCCCTCCGGCTGCGCCCACTTCTGTATTCTGAGCTGGAGCCAGGCCCTTGGCAGATGCTCCTGTCGCATCGCTGTCTCCCGCAGGCGAGCTGCTACCCTTTGGGTCGCTTCCGTCCGACGTTTCGCCTTGCTCTGGACAGCCGCTTTGTGCTGCTTGTGGTTGCGCTGGTTCTCGCTCCTGGCAACGCCTGTAGTACTTCTTCAGCAAAATCGCGATGTCCTCCAGGCCCTGAAACACAACAAAGTTCGCACAGCGGAATACCACGGAAGGTACGGCAGTGGTAGCAAAACAGAGCTTGCGGAGATTGAGAAAACGACACTGTTAGCGTATAAGCAAGCGGGCCAGTCCAGCTTAGTGGAAGCATTCACCCCCTGACCGTATCTGCAAGGGACTAGAAATCTGGGAGCCTCCCACCGTCGAAAACCGAGTGACGTGAGACCACAACCACTGAGAGCGTTAACAACCCGTTAACTTTGACAGAAAGAAGTATAAGCATCTTCAGCTTCCATCGATCACTCCCGAACGATTCAGTTGTACTTGGAATCACGAGGTTTGTAGCTACAAATCGTGCACGGAGTAGGATGCTCGCATTTCCCCTCTCTTCACACACAACCATACTGCGAACGGTCTCCTCCCGCCCCAAGAGCTTACATGTGAGCTGGCGAGTTTCTTTGAGGTTTCATCGTTTAGAGACATGTGTACTAGGATCGCAAGGGCGGAGACGCACAAACCAGCATCATCCTGATTGTCGCGCAGACAGCCCAGGCAGAGCTCCAGAACCCTCGCCTCAAGTAGGGCATGACGCGTCTGTTCACAGAGGCACAAGACACCGGCAGAGGAGAAGCAGTTTACGTTCAGGCAGGCTGGCGATCATATTCACCTCTCCGCCGTTGGAGTCACTGCAAGGTGGGATAAAACAGGTTATAGCTTCCGGACCTGATCGCTTTGCATCCTTCTGCTAGCTCCGCCTACCAGCTACCAACAAAGCTCTGCTAGATTTCTCATCTAACATTGAGAGAGAAAGAAACCCCCGACGATCAACGCCTGCCCCCTTCAGAGCTGTACAAAAGGCACATTCGTTATGGGTTTGCCTATTCGCGCGCTGACAAATTTCCGATGTTAGAGTGACTCGCCATCGACATCTCCTACAACTTTATGTGTCTTGGGAAGCAAAAAGCTCCAGACAACTCCTCGTTGTGGAGCAAACACATCCGCAGTGGAATCCTATGTCTGTAATCGGCTCGACTGGAGTCTCTTGCGCCGAAATGGTGTGGCCTGAGGCAATACTTACAGGATGGTTCGACTCCATAGGGTTCAGCCTGACGAGTAGCCATTCCAGCCGGTGCAGCCACTCAATTTTCTGTTCAACTCTGTCCGCACAGCTCGCTTTCATGACGCACCACACAGCGCGCATCTCTTCCGTGGTTGGCTCGGCACCTGTTGACGAGCCATCATTTCCACAACTAGATCTCTCTTCACTCTGAGCTGTCAATGCTGTCCGAGAGGTACTGTTGAACGCCTTAAAGAATGCGGATGCTTCTTCCATGCAAGCTGAATTGTTACGGTTTCCGCCGGAGCCTGACGCCTCACTGCACGCTGGATCACACACTCCTTTTGTCTCGCGTGGAGTCCCAGGGTCTTGTGAGCTCGAGACGGTATCTCCGCTCCCTGATGAGCGAAGGAAATTGCGAAAAGGAAATTTCCGGTTGTTCAATTTCGCGCCGATGCTCTGGCGGAGTGAGCGGCGCGGACTAGCCTGATCCCCAGTCTCCTGTTCAGGCAGCTCCGCACGGCCTACCTCGGCCGTGCCGTCAGCACCGTCCAGCAAGGGGACCTGCGTCTCGGCCTGTCCTTTTTTTAGTATCATTGTTGCTGCTGGGTCGCCATCTTCTCCGTTCATCTGCTGGGAGGCCCGGCGGCCAAACAACCCTCCTGCAGCCACTCGTTTCTTTAGACTCGAAGATGGCCCCGCAGCGCACGCAGCCTTCCTCGCCAAGTGGCTGTTGGGCAAACATGAGCAAACCTGGCCGGGGGCTGACTGCGTGCACCCCATTGTCCTCCGCTTTTGTGGTGTGCGAGCGGATAGAAGGAGAAAAGTGGAATCACCCCCTCACGAGGTTATGACTTCCTGACCGTTTCGCCAGGGGTCTTAAAAAGGTGAACGGTGAGAGACGGCATACGACGGTCAAACCGCATAGTCGAGTGAAGATCGAGTCTTCGATGACAGGTGGT
Organism: Neospora caninum Liverpool; assembly: GCF_000208865.1. NCBI lineage: Eukaryota > Apicomplexa > Conoidasida > Eucoccidiorida > Sarcocystidae > Neospora > Neospora caninum. The sequence goes on from NC_018392.1 coordinate 1,804,700, forward strand.
GCGCACTCCTTTCCTGTGCAATTTCACGTTTTTCCTGTGCACGACAGCATCCCACGTAGCGCCTCGAAAGCGAGGGGAAATGCTGGAAAAAAGTCAGGGCTGCCACTTTCCGCAGAACAAAAGAGACTTCGTTGTACACATTCAACCCTCGTCGTATCCGTGCATGAAAGAAACCCTGAGGCGCAATGAACCTCGCTCGCTCGTATCGGGGCGGTGAGCGCTCGAAAGCAGCAGCTGCAAAGTCCCGAACCGCGTGGCTCACCCGGACGCGTGAATAACGTGATGCGCATAAATTCGCCCTTTCCTCATTTTTGTGTGGAGCGAGTTTCTGCAGCGGCATATACGCTAGGCAGCTACCTCCATTCTTTTGCTAATTTTTTCAGCAGCCGGTGCTGCTTCTGTGTGTGCGTGTTAAGTTCGGCCTTCATCCGGCACTGAACAGGAAGTGTCTTGACGGTGTTTCGCCGGCTGCCGCTCATCGGCATGCACGATATTGCTGCTCTCCGTCCATTTGGAGCTGGACGATGGGCGTACTCGCCCTAACAAGTAATTCTTGAAGGCTTATTTATGCTTCCCTGCGATGACCGTTTAAAGGAGGGAGCGGCTCCGCCACCTGTAGGACATCAAATTAAAATTGCAGCGCCTGAGTTGCTAGGGACCGAACCTCACCTCGGTATCCATGCCTCTGGTCAGAGGAGAGACAGCCGGCAGGCTATCCTTTGTTGTCCAGTAACAAATGCATATTAAGGATGCTCGAGTGTCCGTCTTTCTACAGTCACTAACACAGCGTCGTTTCCCCAAGGTGTCATCTCTTTCCGCCGGTCGAAGTCGTCCTTGGTTCGTCCGGTGCACAAGAATGGTCGTGAAAAAAAAGTTGTTGCCCTCGAGTGGAGATTTCGCGCCAACTGCAGGTTTAAACCAGTGCCGCCTTTCGAACGTCCTTATAGGTCCCTAAATGTAGCAACACTGTATTACGCCGACAGCCCAGTTTGGAAGTGTTCGGCCTCAACAAGCAACTACCTCCAAGGAGTATTACATATCATCAGCATTTTTTCCCGGCTACACTTTTTTTTCGCGTGCATGGCTCGACTGATCACGGTATTCACACGACTGTACAGATACAGACCACAAACTCCACACCGAGTTCTTTCAGTGAAAGAACAGACACATCCACAACCCATGGGCGGACACTGAGCATCAGACGCAGTTCGCTATCCTTCGAATGTAACTGCCTACACGAAACTATCTCTCGCAAACAAACCACGCCGTACGAAATGTCTGCCGTCGAAACACAAGTTCGACATCGTGCTTTGACAGCGGTCGACGACACGGCCCTCCGTGCCAATAGCCTCGTGCTGTCACAGAGCCCCTTCGACGCCAAACAAAAAAGTTAACAGCCGCTGTCGCGAACCTATACACACTTTTAAAATGTATATCGTCGAGAAGACTCTCTCTTGATGGGACCCAATTTGGATTCAGAAGTTTTCATCCGCAGCTTCCATCAAATTGTAGGGGGTGTGACTCCAGTCAGCAGTTTACTCTTTTATATGTGCTGAGGCAGCCTCGCCTCTCGTGCCGACACCTGTCCTATTATACGGTCTCGTACGTGCTCTGGGACAGCACGCGTGCCCATTCCGGTCATGTGCAACGTCAGCATCGCAGTCTGTATCTGTACAGTCGTGTTAATACCGTGACTAGTCGAACCACGCACCCGACTGTAACGGGGAGAAACACTTACAGTTCCCTCCAACCAACCGTTCGATCAACAAGATCACTGTACCTCCTGCAGTCTTCACAAACTCCACACCGAGTTCTTTCAGTGAAAGAACAAACACATCCACAACCAATGGGCGGACACTGAGCATCAGACGCAGTTCGCTATCCTTCAAATATAACTGCCTACACGAAACTATCTCTCGAAAACAAACCACCCCGTATGAAATGCCTGCCGTCGAAACACAAGTTTGACATCGTGATTTGACAGCGGTCGACGACACGGCCCTCCGTGCCAATAGTTCTCGATCAGCGACTTAGTATTTGGCAGTAAACGGGAGTTTGACAGCAAGAAAGAGAGCGGAACGGAATGTGGGAAAGTGGCCACAGCAACTGATTCGCCCCTACCGAGGCTACATGCCGTAACTGCGCCCCAGTGGCACCTGTGAAATCACAACGCTCATCGGTTCAGATCAGCCATTTCTCGTAACTCGGGAAAGCCTAACATAACCGGCAGGGGATTATAACACGCACGAGGACAGCCGATATACCCCAATGGTCAGCTGGACACCACGACTTCCCGATGCCCCCGCAAAAAAGTACGTAAAAGGTATGTTAGAGACTTCGACTAGCGTTGGAGCACACTGTTTCATTCGATAGTCCACGCAGACCAGTGTAAACTTGCACAGTCCTGCAGCGCTATACTAGTCACGCGGAGCAAATTTGGCGAGTGTGCTGCCACCGTGGGGGCGACCGCAGACAAATTCAATCCTACCACTTCAGTGACGCCATCGTTGCACTGGAAGATGATGCAAATGTATGAGAGACGCTCTTGAAATCGGTGTACAAATCCTCCCACTCCTCCTCTTCATTCATCGCACCCTGCCACCAGTCAACTGCAGCTTCGCTTTCTTTACGACCCCGAACATGGCGCAATTGACTCCATTGTCTCTTGTTCATTTTCGCAGGCTCTTCTGTGACTGTCTTTGAAGCACTGGGCACACGACCTTGAAGATACGTGTACGCCTGCTCAACCTCTCGCCAACGCAGCGGGTCATGAAAAGCGAATGACGACTGAAGAAGTTCTGTCAGATATGACAGGGGCTTTTTAGCTTCACAGTCCGGTCTCACTGATGAAGCGTCAACTTTTCCCGGCGCATCTTCCTCTCCAGCATTACCTCCTGACGGGCCCACCACATCTGAATCGTTCGCCCGTTCTGCCTTGTATTTGACTTTCCCATTGATTATGACCTCATTACTTATCGAATTCCGGGAATTGTAACCATCTGAATTATTTGAAGCGCCACGCTCGGTCCCCCACTGGGACAGAGTTTGTCCTGCTCCATTAAGGCACCCCCCCGGGCACGCTGCAAGCTCGATGAAATGGGGAAACGGCCTCTGCGTACGCTTGCTCCTTCCGCGGGACATACCGGTTAGATTTGGAGCTGTACCATCTATTAGAATATCATCGTGTGGAGGGGCAGTACTTTCGAGGTTTGAGGGATCCCACAGTGTCGAACGGACGCGGTCACGGCTGTTGTGCCCTGATGTTTCTTCACCGACCTCTCGTTTGAGCCTCTGGACGACATTTCGGATGTTTCTAAATCCGTATGCAATGGCAAAACGCAACTTTTCTTCCCCATCAACGACCAGAGCGACTTCTTTATAGTCCTCATTTCGCCCATGAGTAAACTGTAGGGGGCCCTCGACACGGACGCCAAATAGCTCCCATGCAGCTCGCCGGAACACGCGATCCGTATAGCCTCCGCTACCCGAAAGGAACTCCGAAGGGCGGATTAGTTCGGCATCCATCCGTCTACTTTCTGGATCAAGGTTGACAGAGGACGTCGTGGATTTCTCCTGGTCACTGGGGCGTCGGGTCATCTGCAGAGTAGAATCTTCTGGCGCAGCACCTTGCGTCAGAGAACAAGTCGCGTCACTGACCAGGGGATGATCCGCTACGGATGACCCCAATGAGAGGCTTATTTGACAGGCGAGCCGGGAGAAATCATCACAGAACTCATCTACCGGCGACTCGTCGAGTTCATCGAACGTGAGGTTCAGCCGCTGCATGAGTGTCAACACCTCATTGGTAGCGAGCACCAGGTCCACGTCCGGAACGCCACCATCGGACTGACTAGTCCTGCGCGGCGATGCAACAGCTTCGTCCGAGGAACCAGAGAGTGGTACGTGTCTTGACACTGCTGAAGTTGACACGCGGCCATCGGATGCCGAGGCCACGTGAGTCCGAAACTCTGGTCGGGCCGCTTCCAACTTTTTGTCGAAACAAGGCATTACACAGACATGAAATATGTCCTTTGGTGTCAGTTCCTCACTCCACCTCCGCCATTCAACGTTGGCAGGAGCGCCGGAGTCTCCTTGAACTCTAAATCTGGACACGTCGCCGTCCGCTGAGTGCGTATCGCCATTCTCCGTCATGACTAGGCTGTTGAAGGCTGGCGACTGGTACACGGGTCCGTCTGAAGCCGCAGTGAGGTGACAGTACCGAGACAATGTACATTTCATCATCGTTGAAACAAACCAGTTTGTCAGTGGATTGGCAACCCGCCAGCGGAAGAAGAAAGAGCGGGCGTTGTGAGATTCACGCAGAAGGCCTTTCACCAGAACCCCTTGGACCTGCTGGCTGCTGCGGACGCGGCTAAAATACGGGAGCAATGAAGGGTGGAGACTTTTCTCCGCGTAGCACACGAGCCCTGGACAGAACGATGTGAGTACAGGCAACAAGCCATTGCCAGGAACACGCGGGAGGGTTGTCTCGTCAATCGAATGGCCCGTCCTGGGTGCTGAAGAAAGGTTGCCTTGCTGCTCCCTGCTGCCCTCATCTGTTGTTTTAAGACGGGCTGTTTCCCTTGCTGCTCGTCCAGCTGCTTCCCTGTACCGTCGAACAAACTCGCGCTCGGCTTCTAAAACGGCAACTGCATCGCTGACTTGGGTATGCAGAACGTATGTTGCTCCGGCTAGTCGAAATAGCGTGGAAAGCCTCCGCAACGTCTTGCCTGGAGAGGATCTGAACTCATGAGCGAGGGCGATTATTGACTGGAAAGACACTGACACCACGGTAACTGACCTGGCGGAAGAGTTCCGGACCGACTGCAGAAACTGGTCTACAGAGTGATGGTCCAACAATACTGCTTCTGCTGATGTAACACATCCGCTGCAGGCCAAGCAGTCATAGAGTGAAACTTTGGCCACAGCTGTGGAAGGCTCCAGGCCATTGTCAATCCCCCCGTCCACTGCATTTTCCTTCATTTGTGCCGAGCTATGGTACGGCGCATTGTTCCCAGTTTCCACGCGTGCATTGGCAACGCCCTCTCTGTTCCTGTTCCCCCCGGCTAGCGTACCATGGTCGGCACCAACGCTTGCAGTTGCCCGGCTGGGCCTTGCCAATCGAATAAGATTTGCCCGCTGATGTTCCCGCGTGTCATTGACACGTGGTCCCTGGTTGAATTCGTCTCTGTGGACAGAGTCAACAGGCTGTATCGCGGTTCGACCGAGTCCTGCGGGTCCATTTCTTCCAGCGCGGCCGCTAACCGGCGTGGTTGACGCTTGATCATGTTGAGGTTTCTCTGTCAGAAGCGGGACTACGCAATTCTGAGCAGGTGCCAAATAGTCGTCCAAGTCAGCCAGCTTCACAGCTGCGCTGAAGGATGGGTTGGCCCCGATCACTGGTGCCATGAAGATCAACAACCACAGGACTGGCTGGAATAGTGCGGTGTCCAAGTTTTGGCGGCATCGACCGGAGACAAACCATAATCTGAGGTCGCCAAAAAGTGCGTATTAAATCGAAGAGTGGGCCGGTGAACTGCTCCCGGGATTTCTTCTCGATGAGCGTACTTCCACCACCGTTCGGAGGGACTACGACGCCGCATCTACGAACAAAAAAAAAATGAAGGGTCGCCTGCCACAAAAAACGAATACATTGAGTACAATCACTCTTTCGCATAACATTTCCTGGGAGTTTTTGGGAAAAGATTCTTTTAAAAAAGCAGATACAAAATTGAATGAGGGATTCCGTGGCAATATGGCAATACACTGCATGCGATTTTTCACTGCGCTACTACGCCCAGACGCTTCGCCAGTGCCAGCACAGCGATGTAGGCGTTGCATTGACTTGTCACTATTGGCTTGCTATTTGCGAATCCTTAGTCAGTTGTGATGCAGGACTAACACTCTTTTTGTGTCTATAGCCGCATGTATAGAATGTCGAGACCGCTTCTATCTACAGCTAGTTGCTTGATAAGCGACCCGCAGCTTCATGTACTTCGCGTACCACAGGGTCATGGCGGTCAGTAAGAGCGTGCTGGACGATTAGCTTCAACTCCCTAAATGACTGCAAGTCATGAGTTTTCCGGACAACATACTGCGGGTTACCCATAAAAGCCTTTTGGGAAAACTCTTGCTTACCTTCGACTGGACCATGTCTGTGTCCAGTGTATGTACAGCACACCGATCGTCGTCCACAGGATCGCATCCTGTCGAAATTGCGGCCAGGTTACAGCAGCTCCTCTGGTGGCGTAAACGATCATACTCTCGTGTAGTGAACAGAAAAATTTGAAAAGATGGGAATATCGAATATATTTTTCCTGTTTCTAGTTTGTGGGGTCACGGCTAGAGCGTACCGAGTTCTCCCGGGGCACCAAGCGCCTGCTGATGCACAACTTCTGGAGTCTCCGCTTTATGGCCCCCTGTCAGGGGTGGCATTCCACTTAATCATGATTTCTGTGAGCGTTCCTCGAGCGCAGAGACAAGCCTTAAACGACGAAGCCCTTACGAAACTACTCGACTCATTTGAAACCCGGACGAATAGGCTCAAACCCCTGCTGGAAAATGTCAGCTGAAAACAAGCTTCCTCCCCCCCCTATCCATTCTCTGATCTACCACCGACAGGTGTTCGTGCTGCTGTCGAAGAAAAGTCCTGCAAGAAGTGACATTGAAATGCTGCAAACGGACTTTGACGCCATACAAAGCATATTTTCACAGGTAAATTATACCAAAAGTATTCGGATAGAGAGGCGAACACTCTGTGTCTGCGAAGCTGCAACGCTACGGTCAAGAGATGGAAGCCCTGGAGGACAACAAGTCACCGCAAGGGCTTTGTGGTTCGCTCTTGCTCCATGTGCGTGAGGGATTGCAAGAAGCTGCAGGTAGGGAACGAGCCTTCGTTCTGCTTCTGTTCTTTTGCGATGGATGGCCCGGTCAGGATTGCACTCTGCGGGCGTCAGTCGTTTGGAATCCATTCCCTCAGTGATCACAGATTTCATTACTGCTGATTACCTCCCGGGCGCCGAACGAGTTTATAACCTGAACAGAAAGCTAAACGACTTTGACTATGGGAAACCACATGATGATTCTTTTTCCGACAAGTTGTACTCTGACTGGCAGAAGGCACACACTGGGATTCAGCGCTCAGGGGAAAAGATCCTGGCCCTGATCGCCAAAGTGAAGAATTCCATCCCTCGGATACCAGCACCAGATGAGCAGGAACGACTTGCAGCGGCATCCTATTTTATGCCAAAAGTAATTAGTACTCATGTGTTTATGCCAATAAGGAGCTTAAGAACTGTGTGTTCATCAGAGTATATCGGATAAGATCAAGGTGCGCTGTTAAGAGAAGATTTGCAGGGTGCAAAAAGCTGAGTGGCATATGCCCGCGACAGACCCAGAACTGGCAGACCCTACAATACAGGCTGAACGAAGCAGAGAAAATGGCTACCGAGGTTGTCCACAACATGCGGCCTACCAAGCCAAAGCCTGGAAAAGTGGTACAACTGAATTTGGCTGAGGTAATCTTTGCGTTCTGTGTATAGTTGATCTCCCATGATAGGGCTTGTGCAGAGCATCGCCCTAGTTAGTCAGATTGAGAGCATTATACCCAGGCTCATTGAAGTGCACGACGATCTGCACCATTTCGAGGGCAGAGTAAGGTAAGGATATCAGGCATACTCAAGTGAACATGACTTACCTTGGAAGTTTCCAGGTTTATCTGTAACCGAGCCAACCGTGACAGAAGAGAAAAAGAAGAGCCGCTGGAGAGAAATAATGCACTGAGGCGGAAGCTCAACAAGTATCACCGCGATTCGTTCCTGAAGATCACTTCTGAAACACCTCCATTTACCCTTTCCAGGCTAAAAAACGACCTCCTCTCAATGACAAAAGGCCTGAGGCAGGAGATGGCTCTTATGCATGGAATCAGCTCCGGGCGAGCCACAACCTACGCTTCCATCGACCTGATGGAGCCTTTGGAGAGATTCGCTGAGTTGGAAAGACAAGCACACCAACAAAGCCAAAGGAGCAGGTTCAGCTCTGAGTTCAACCAGTTGCGCGCATTGTTAAGCGATTTACATCGCGACGCCTCACACCTTCGTCGGTTTATTCAAGTAAGTCCCGTTTCCTCGCAAGGTATAATTCACAGCTGCAGCACGGGGGATTCAGGTTGGAGATAGCGAATTGCCTCGTGTAGAGGAGCTCTGACCTACGGGACCTATTTTCAGTGGACCTACCTTCATTCGCTGCTTTTCTCTTTACGCGGACCGCTGCCCATAGTGGAGCCCAAATTCCACTTCGCCGTCATCAGCAGGGCCTGTGTTGTAGCGGTGAAACTCAGACACGCCCGGTCTCCCGCAACGCGAGATGAAGCCAGACAGGCGCACAGTCTCCTCATTGGTTGACCCGTTTTTCCCCGTAGTACACGCAGGTTTTTGTGTAAGCTAAGCCATCATTGTAAGGAGCTGTCGTAGTGAAGGTTGGGCCGCCAAGCCATATTCGACGTTACAATTTCCCGTCGTCCTCTGTCCGATTGAACTCTAAGGTACACTCACGTGTGGCACCGATGCGCCTAAACTTAACTGTGCAAAGGGTTCCACCAACTTTTATCCGGAAGGGCGGTGGCCTGAGATTGTGGTTGCCACGAAAACCAACACTTGTTGCGGTACCAGAATCAGGAGTACCATCCTCGCCAATCCTGCCCCAGTAGCATGACAGGCAAAGAATAAAGTAATACGAACCACCACGATTCTGCAGATATGGCCAGGCCTGTTGTGCCCGACACAAAATATCGCGCGGTTTCATATTAGTTGAAGGACTTTGGCCACGACGGCAAAGAAACGACATTGACGACGTCTTTATTGATAGAAGGAAGCAAGCACAGGCATTCCAGCGGGCTTCTCAAGTTCCGCCAGTGGCTTCTAGTGACTGATGCCTTTTTTTTGGTTGTTATTGTTCAGGTGACGCGTGTCACCGGATATAGGCGCCAGTGGTACTTATGGATGCTGCGAACACGGAGTCTGACAAGCTTCAGCAGCCCAAGCGACAAAAATAGTCCAGCGAAAGTGGATAATTTCCTAATTTCCACTTCTTTTCTCCCCTAAGCTTTACCAAAGAACACGTTGCACTAGGAGAGACGGTTAAGGCGAGGTGACTGCGGTGGAGCTTGTCATGCGCACCAGCCGGTCAGACATCGCCCAGTGGTGTGGTCAACCATAAGAAGCAAAACCTGATTAGGCTCCATACGTTGCACATGGCATCTCCGCATTTTAGTCCCTAATTTGCATACGGCGGAAAGAATCCCATGGTTGCTACATGCCGATTCACCGGATATCTAGCAGAGCGCCAAAGTACGCACTGTGCATACAGCCCTCCGTCTTGCCTTTGTTTAAATCAAGCGCCTGGAGCAGCCGATGTGACCTTGGTGGCTTTTATTTGTACAGGTTGTGACCGCACCATAGATAGATGATATTTATAACAGCCTCTTGTTAACTGCTGGCAGTCCCCTAAACTCGAACGCCTCGTTGCTACTAATTCTTTTCAACCCGCTTGATTCGATTGTGTTCTACACCGACACGGGATTTAGGCTTCCAAGATAATCACCGCAGAGACACATGGTAACCTCCCAATTGGTACAGGGCTTCAGAACTCCAGACTATTCCCTCTCCGGTGTATTCTCGTCGGGCAACTGGGTCATGACATTACACATTGTAGACAGGAAATTCCTGCGATCGTTATCATACACATAGACGTATATACGCGTCTATACCAGGCTGACAGCGCCCTCGCACTCCGGGCATAAAAATGCGGTCAAGCGGAGAGCGACCCCCATGGATTTTTTGCCATGCCTCCGACAGTGTCATAGCGCAAGCGACCAGCAGCCGCTCGCAGCCGTGCGCACGGATATCGAAGACAAGGCAAATAACACAGGACTGCGACCAGGCCAGCTTTGATAAAGACCGCCCTACAGCAGCGTCGAGACGGACATAACGGATTGAATGGTGGTCACCTGAAGAGGGAGAAAGCTCGAATCGAAAACAGACAGCCACAATATGTTCGCTCTACAGACGCTTGTGGGTACCACACCAATCAATTCTGATAATCGTTCCCCGGCGTTGCTACTACGCAGCATCTCGTGGACCATACAGCGAGAGTGGCATAGAAAAAGTTCGCCTCACGACCGGGCCGTCGCGCGAAGGCGGTAGGATCTCATGCCGTTTTGTCCATTCATCTATTCAACGAGAAGCGGTGTGAAGAAGCAACATATGATATGCGCTGACGACACCTTTTTTTCACAAACCAATGCTATCCACCATAAAGAACACTGCCTTTAACGAAAGAAGCTTGCTGCTTTTTGTGTTCCTTTTTGTGTTCTATCGGAAATTGGAAGAACAAATACAACAATGATTGTGGAACACTCTAATGGAGGGGACTGTTTACAGGCAATGTCCTGTAATCTCCAATTCAAACTTGGCTATCTCCGTGCGAATGTGCACGACGGCTAATCTTTGTTAGCTCGTGTCGACCGCGACCCGGATGGAGGCACGTAAAAGGTCGACATGAGTATTAGCTGATAAATCGTCGCTTTCCTTATGGGTCAAGCCATGGACATCAGTTTTACCCGTGCATGTTGGCAAACCACATAGCTGAGGTAGCTAGGTTCCTGAGACTCGGTTTTATATCCTGCATCTGCAGGTTGATGATCGATTATCGATCGCAAGCGAGTGAGGGCCGTAGTGTCCCGACATTACACCATACTCGGCTGTGCCGGAATTTACAGAGAGCGCAAAGGCTCGGTCTGTGACCCGTGAACAAAAGCAGGAGAGACACCCGAGGAAGGCAGAAAGACAAATGAATTGACTGGTCATGACGTAGCACCACTACCTGTCACGAACTGAAATTCAGGGACACGGTACTGCAGTTGATCCAAGTGTTTTTTTGCACGATGGAAATGCCATGGTCAAAACCAAGCACAAGTCTGTGCAGGCAATAAACCATGAGAAGATCTCGAATCCCGGCAGGCGAGCACCGGGTCTGAGGACAACACACATGATCCGCTGAGAAAGCAACAGTAGTCCGTTGAGCAGGGCACCGGGTCACCGTACGACGGAGCGCCTGGTCTTACCCTATGATTTTGGACGAGCGTATCTATTGACGGTAACTGCTTGCATGAAGTTGCCTTCCCCCACCGACAGAGGTCCGAATCACATTCTTAAATGCGGCCATTCTGTATGAAGCCACGTTTCTAACTCTGAGTCAATGGCCTTCATCAATTCGGCAGTTGACATCGTAACGTATTAATAATCATACAGTGGTATAAACATGTTCCTGCTGTGTGGAGGCGAAAAACAATGAAAAGTCGGGCGTGTGCTTCGAAATCGATGCGATGACAGAAGCTACGGTTTCTGTTTATTCAGGAGTGCTTAAGCTCATTTTGCTACCCCTGCTATTGCCCTGCAATGTTCTGTCAGCAAGTACTGACGAAGAAGGAAAAACCGTCTTCTACTCCCCGGGTGCAACCGCGTGTGGCAGGAGGCTCGCTGTTCTGCGACCCCTATATGTGGCAGTCACTTCCGTTGGCGGCAGCTGGTACTACTGCCGTGTGCTGTACAGCATTCAGTCGCCTAAGTTGCTTCGCCGCCTCAAATTTAGAGGCAATGTGACTGGTCATTCGTTTCCGGATTCGAAGCTGGTGAAGTACAGAGCTCGCTACGAAGGTGATCCGAGGCACCGTTACTTCCTATCCAACAAGTGTGAGGTCCGCGAGGAGTCTACAACAGTCGGTTGGAACGAATGGAACTATCTTTCATCCTTTTGTGCTGTCGCAGGTTTTTGAAGGCAGTCGACCTGTCAGGACTCATGGGGCTTTGTTTTGGCATGCCGGGGTGATCCCGGGCGTGGTGATATGTGCTCCAGATATGCTGTCAGAGCCAAGGGATACTGATGCTGCAGCTGACGGGGACATCTATACGAAGACGATCCATCATTCCCCCTGTTTGCCGACGGCTACGCGGCCAACTCCGAGAACCCCTGTTATGTGTATCTGTTCTAGCTGTCCGGCGAGACAATGCTTCCCTTAAAAAAGTCCACGGGGAACAACAAGGGTATATTTCAGCGCCTGCATATCATAAGAAATCGATAGTGATGCAGGACGAGAAGGCTTTTGTAAAATGATATATATTTCAAGGGCTATATGCTAAAGGAAATGGTGCGGCATAATCTTCAGATGCACGTAACGGGAGAAACATGTTATATCCGCGTATGGAATCGTGGGATGTGTGGAGACCCGTGCTGTTACGCCAGAGGCGGTCCAAAATTAATCCTGGACACTGTATTACATTTCGTGCTTTTCTATAGCTTGTTTTGTCGTTCGAATGAATCTAGTAGTGCTTGTCTGTTTCATGTGTCGATGCCGTGGCACTGTCTGCGTGGGCGTGAATCAATAGCCACGATGGCATCGACGCATTATCAATGTGACATGGCATTGTCCAGGGAACGGGCATCTCCATACCTTGCAGCGAAGCATACGCGTATCACTACAACCAAAAGCTGATATGCTGGTAAATCCCTAAGGGACGGACGTTCTGCCTAGCGTGGGATCGCAAGACAGTTTTTGCCGCTGTCAACAGGCTGAAGCTGTGACGCAGTTTTTCTACCTTTCTCTTCGCTGTCGGCAGCCTTTTCCTGTGACTTACGAATGGATGCCACGCGGAATACCGTTCATCGGAAGCGTCGGTGAAGGGCGTGAATTTGAATGCATTTCCGGAAAAAAGAAGGCAGCTCGCCTTCCCTGTACTTTAAGCCTAAGCGACAGAGACTGCAGAGAGATCCGGCTCATCGTAGAGCGAATGAGAAAACCTCGAGAAAATATGCGACAAGATGTGGTAGAGCCTACTGATTCGGCTGCAGACAAGCGTGAGATAGGAACAATCCTCTGGCCGTTTGTGCCGCAGACGAATGCGCGCGACAGAAAGATCAAGATATCCCGCGCAGGAGCAAAGTGAGTGGATGGCTGTCAAATGTGAAACCACAAGATCGCGAGTGCGAGTTGCGTGTTTCCGAAGCAACTGCTTGTAGCAGAGGTTTTGCTACCCACACCCATCTGGAGAACGGTTAAAGCTTTCACACGAGGCAGGCAGCAGATTGGTTTCTACGCCATAGCAGCCACCTCGCGTCTCGCAACGCGCATCTCCGCAGAACTCAACCTAACGTTTTCCTGGTGCTGGGAGAAGGAGTCGACCACTTCTAGCTAAACAGGCGGAGCGGCAAAAGCAGAGCTTGCCTCCATCTCGTCGCCTACACAAAGAACCGAACAAGCTTTGCCTTCATATCAGAGCCTCTGCCAGCTGAGGCAGAACCAGATGCCCTTATGTTCAGATATCTCTTATTGCCCCATGAACCTCAGTGACCGCACGGGCACACCGCGGCGGTGCTCCCGAGGCACGCTTCATTTCTGCATATGCCGGGGCTGCAGGAGTATCCGACTCCAGCCGCATTCCTCAGTCGGCGTTGAAGCAAGCAGACCTGTTATTTCGAGGGCATTTGCGATTGTCACGAAATGCTGGGATTCATCGTCTCGAGGCAAAATCTCTGGTGGTCAAATGAGACAACTGCCGAAAGAGAACGGTCAGCAGAGCGACAACGACAATCGGGAGTCTCCCCGCAGCTGCTGGCTGTCGGCCACCGAAAACGAAGCTTGCAACAAGACACGAGGCAGATCCACCACCACGTCACGATATGACAGCATATCCGTTCATTGCTAAAGCGACACGTGTACCTTTTTTCCGCGATAAGTGTAAATGCCTTTTTCGTTGGCGACGTGCTGCAGCACCGGTGAAACCTCGTCGCCGTCGTGTCCGCTGAATCACGCGTACTTCCGAAACGCCACAATATTCCGTCGCCCCATGTGCAACCGCTATTTGTAGAGGGTCCCTTTGGCTAGGGAAAGCATTTGACAGGTGGGGCGCTACCAAACGCCGCCATATCTGAGTCTGCTTTTTCGCGGGGACGACAGTCTATGTGCCTGGAATCTTCCAGCTTTTCGCCCTGAAGGGACCATTGGTACCATGTACCCTCGGTCGTCCGGTGTTCGCGGAAAATCCGCGTGTATACGAGGGAACTGTGAGCAGAAGACCGAGTCCGCTCGCCGTGAGGTCATCATTGTGGGACGGGGCATCCTTCCTGTTGGAGGGCACAAACCGCGTCACAGGTAATCGGTAAAAAGATGACAAGATTGAGCAGGCAGGCCCAGACGCGAAACTGCATATCTCGGTCATGCCTGAGAAGTCACGTTGGCGTAGGATTAAAGGGCGTCTTGCTTTCGGCGAAGACACCTTCATGCCAGCACGCATAGTGGCGCCACGGCTGATTCCAGGGGAGACGCGGAAGAGGCAAACATCGAATGCGGACGGTGCCGAATCAGTGAGCTGCATGGGCGCTTGGGCGAGCCCTCGCGGACTTGCAGCGGTCCGCCTTCTTTTGTACGACCAGCCACTGCTGCGGGCATCGGCAAGAGGGAAAGCCCTGGCGCCGGTACTGACGGACACCGGATCACTATCATCTGGTAGCGAATGATCTCACGAGAAACGAAGTAGCGCTCCGAAGCTCTGTTAGCCGGAATGCTTAGCAATTTCGGCGAAACACGTCACTCTCGAATTACGGAGGCACCGCCGACAAACGCCGTGCTCCGTATCGTTGAACGGGGTGCTGGCGAGGCTTTACTGCGTTTTGCAATTGAGGGTCAGTTTTGGCGATGGTTATGCAAGTGGCTATCGACGGTGGAATCTAGCGGCGAAAATTGGTTGGTGGATTCTCCGGACTTCAGGACGCCGCAGATAAACTATGCAACCAACATCCAGGCTAACAAGTTCGCCGGCATATGGGATCGGCATTCAGCTTCGGACTGTCTGACTCGCGTCGTACAGGCGCAGCAAGTCGTGGAACCGAGGAAGACGTTGACGCTGAGCAACACTCTAGACCTCCTGGTCTTGTGTGCGCTGTAAAAGGAAGCATGACGGGATGAAGGCGCAGTTGCAATAATAACAACGCGCAGCTGATTTGAAAACTTTCCAGGAGTGAATATTAACAACAATCGCTGGAGCCCGAACGCCTCTATGTGTTAAGCGGTGAAAGAGGAATTCCAGGTGAAACCCCACCCAGCGTTGGCGGTGACGCGAGCACGCTGCGAAAGAAAGCTCCCTCGGCTCTTCGGAGCCGCTGCGCATGAAAAGGACGTTTCAGAATCCCCCAGATGTCACGCTAGGAAAGCAGACTCACAGGGAACCTGTTGGCGCATCCTGAGCCACAAGGTGTAAAAGTCGCCATATCCCTAAAAAAGAACTTCCTTCTTGCCAGCTCGTCTCTCCGTGCCGCGGGCGATGACATCCAGCCCCGCTTCTTTTAGCCGCGGTTGACAGAATCCCGGGGAACATTGCGAATGAGCGTGCAAAGGAGTAGATCGCTTCCGCGCTGCAGTGGCCTGCCGCTGCCTGTCACGGCTCATCGGCGGCGCGCTTAAGCGGAGGCTTATGCGCACACAGCTTCATTGCGAATGTGTAGAGCCACAAGAACTGCGTTGCTCGCGTTCTGTCCCAAAACGTGAACCGAAACGCTGGGAAACGAGCCCTAGCCGCAAGAAAAAAACTGACCGAATTGCTACAATCAAGCACGCTCGGAACCAATACCATAGGCGAAAACAGTATTCGATCATGTACGCTGTTGACAATTTTTCTCTTCATTTCAGAGTCCGCTTATTTTGTGACGGGAGCGAGACGAATGCAAATCCCGTGTTTCCCTCCCAGGACGACAGGCGCACAATGCGAGCGATGAGTCAGCTGTCGAAGTCGCGCGAGTGGACGGCGGTGCCCTACGGACAGAGCAGGCAAGGAGTTGTGCAGACCAGCATGTTTAGCCCGCCAGAAGCATCTGCCCGTTCATCGCGCCTCAAAGTGGAGCCACATTTTTGACCCTCTCCTTTAATTATGTCTGGCAGAGTCGACCCCGGAATATGGACCAGCTGTGAAACTCGCCCGCTGGACGCTTCTGTGTGAAAGCTGTATGGGAAGAAGTGTTCACCAGGAGTTGCTGCCCGAGTGAGACAGAACGCTGCGGCCTCGGTTCCCGCCTGTAGGTGCCTGAAATATCGTCAGGCTTTTTTCATTGCGTCAGTGTCACTCTCTTCTTCCTCACAATACGCCAGAAGCAGAACGCTGTTATGTCCAGCACCACCAGCTCTTTAGCGTCCAGTTCACGAAGATTCCGTATTGCTCCCGTGGCAGTCGAGTTCGGAGACAGACTAGTGCTACCGATCCAGGACGAGCAAATTCGGGTGTGAGGGGTAGCATGAAGGCATGAGAACGCGCACTAGTGCCCTTTACTCGCCAGAAAATATCACACAAGCATGACAGGATTCAGGCGCGCACTGTTGGAATGAGTGTGGTGTAGCCCGAAGTGTCCAGTAACCTCCAGTCCGATACCGCTGTTTCCGAAACGACGCGATGCAGCTTAATTCAATACAGGCCGTTTTTTTTTGGTGATGCAAACTGCGCGCATCTTCGTCGGCGTCGAACCAGGCGGTGTGCTTGTTAATGTGCCGATGTTTCAGAGGGAAAACGTCGAGAAAGGGCGCATGGTTGGCTGTGTACGGTAGCTTCTGACGTCTGGTGGCCTGCAGGTACCTACCGCCCGTCTGAATGTCAGACCGATCAGACTTTGCCTGTCGCAACGCAAAGGCCATTTCGATTATGGTCGGCGTGCGGGTAGCGCCAGAAACTGTCGTTCGGGCACGGAAGCAAGTAAGCGAAGACCGCAGTAGCAGGCGCATCGCGTTCACACAGCAAGCCTCCCTATTTTCTCGGGTTCTGGACGGGCTGCCGCGGAATCTTCAGTTTGCGCCTCTTCATGGTTAACGTTCGCTCAGGTCACACGGTCCGGGTTCTCCACGACACACTCTTCCAGCGATACGATAAGACCGACCGTCTGCGATATCGGTATCGAGTCCTGTCTCCAGGTCGATTCATCCGGACCATCACCACAAGTGCTTTCGCAAATTTCCTTCTCAGCTAGCATTAGCAATAATTTTCAGAATGGCTCAGATTCTACTCCGCGCCCCAAAATCGGGCGCTCCGGCTCCAAACGGAGTTTCACGCCTGTTACGTTCTGAGTTCGAACGTGAGAAGAAAGGTTTCGAGAGAGCCACAGACTTCCAGTGGGCTCACGCTTTTGGACTACGTCTATGTAGGTTGAAGCCAAGCGTGGCTCCACAACGTGATATTGCTTTACATTCCCACGCTGTACTTCGCCTCACGAGAACTCCCCTATCTGCTTGGTATCAGAAGCGGGATCGCAGGGGGAAAGGGACTAACCTCCCCCTAATTTGAGAAGCGGATGGAAAGTCAGATACGCAAAGCCCGGCGCACCATGCTTCTGTGACCGAGCTGAGAGCGAGATAACG
The DNA here is from genome assembly GCF_000208865.1 of Neospora caninum Liverpool. NCBI lineage: Eukaryota > Apicomplexa > Conoidasida > Eucoccidiorida > Sarcocystidae > Neospora > Neospora caninum. The sequence goes on from NC_018392.1 coordinate 1,822,149, forward strand.
GCGTCCGAACCTTCATGCCGGCAGACACAGAAGCCGTATCAGGGGAAACATCTGTCATGGCAACTTACGGCGGCCTAGCTCGAATCGCCAGGCGGTAAAACCGTTCGCTGCATCGGCATCAACATGCCATTTCATAGAGGCCGGCTTTGCCATCCATTTCGATGGGACCTAAAGTTAACGTTTATCTATAGGCGCTTGCTGGTGGCACCTAGTAGCGTCGAACGACCGACGCCATTGCGATGCCGCGGGACTGGTGGCTCCGCGCCGATGGCTAAAACAGCTTTGGTCCCCAAAAAGTTTTACGTTAAAGCTGTGCGAAGATGTACTAGAAAACGCAGCGCCCCTCTGATACGCTGTGGCTCGCGCTCCTTCTTCCACGAACGTCACTGTGTGGTATTCAAAGCCTTTGCGGCTTCGTATTCACCACGCCGAGGTCTAATATCTCATGCTGGTCTGCTGCTTCTTTAAGTTCACGAACAGCGACATGCCCAGCCCTGCTCCTATTTAACCAGGAAGCTCTCATTTCGAGAGGATTTATATGGCGGACGAGGAAACGAGAGGCACTCCGCCAGCTCGAGGCGAATAGCACTCTATTATTCATCGGGTGGCCTGGCGCCTTCATTCGTTTCGTTCTCTTCGCCTACCTTCTGAGACTTCCTTTCTGCAGCATTGAGTCGCTTTTGAACGCGCCAAGGGGTGAAACCCCAGATGGGGCCAATTTTTTCAACTCAACATTATACACAGGAAAAATGGAGACAAATGAAGAGAACTGGAAAGCTACACTGATGACAGACTTTCCAAACCTACCTACACGTTGAACTATCGTGATGCCAAACCCAGGCGCCAGGTTATTCGAGATGAAAAAGAATACGGTGCACCCTTCTTTACGCAAGATTTCCATGATGAATCCGACGTTACAAGAGTTCCAGGACACTTGTTGAAAGTAGACGTCTCTGTACATTCCTCAATGTATCATCGCCAAGATTGCCGGACTCATTCAAGCTTGAAGGCACGGGTTCCACAAAAACTAACATGAGGTTGTGTTGGCTGCTCCATTCCTTACCAAAGTGCGACCACTGAATTGAGTCAGCAGTTTCACCATAACTCCTTCCGTGGAGTTTCTCTAAGGATAGGTTTCTGCGAGCGGCAGTCGTTCGACAGTCCTTGGACGTTGAAGCGTTTTTGCCCGATCTACCCTCCTCAGATGAATAGAAAACGAATACCTCAGTGAAATGGGATCCTGACACAACCAACACCCGTGTCGGGCACTGGGAACAATGATGCACGCTTTTAGGGTAGAAGGTAGCTGGCCCAGCAAACACGGTGATGCGCTGCACAGCATTCTGTTTAAACACGCAGAAACAGCTGGAGACGGAAGATGGAGTTAACACTTATATTTCCGTTTCGGTACAGTGTCGTAGCGGCGAAACGCCCCACTGATCGTACCCTCCAATGATATTCTACGCGACCGATGATCTACAGATTTCGCCAATTAAGTAGTGCTCGTCACTAAATACTGGCCTCTGTGACGGAGATGCGAGTATTTAAGCAAGAGCAGCTTGAAAGGAGGAACCCAGTGGTGACCACGCCTAGGAGGCAACGGCAACACTGGCCAATTCAAACACATTGCCATCAGAGGGAATGTACCGGTCTCCGACTCTGCATATAACTACAGCTAAGGCAATAGCGACACTCCGTATATTCTGCGTTCCAATACTGGCTATTCTAGTTTTCTACCCCTCATTCTCACCAGATATTCACTCGCTGGAGCGACGCAGATTTTCCGAAAACATTAGCTAATGGCGCCAACAAGTTTCACTCCTGGCACTTCCATGTTCATTCACGCTTCGAAGACGTTACATCCGGTACGCTTTCATGATAGTACACGTCAGCAGGTTACGACAGACGAGTAAAACGGGACGGCAAAGACTCGGAGTCCGAGACCACGGTTTTTGTTCCAATGGGGAATCCGGTGGGCCGATTGACAGACCCATGAATGAGACACTGTAAGACGTCAAAATTCAATTTACCTCTGTTAGCTGATTTGCGACATGCGAAAGCACAGCGATGCGGAGACGTGCTAACTGGGCCCGTTTAACGTCTTGGGCCGGAAACATATGAGCGGCTCATGTTCTTGACTGGTCGCAGGGACGCTATGGTCATCTCCATACCGGAGACTCGGAATACCTCTGTTCAGCTCGATTTGGATCAAAATCGTGACTTCGCTGTATATACCCCTAGGCGAAACTCGAATGTGACGAACCGAACGGGTCACCGATATTCGCCTTTCTTTAAGTAACGATGACTGCGATCGGTGGTGGGTCCGGAATGCAGCCTGTCTAGGGATCCTGCCGAAGGTGCAGCGCCACAAGCCAGCATCTGTTACTCTTATTCGCTCGCTGCAGCAAGCACACAGCTCTCACAACGCCTTGAGATGGACGCGGAAAAGGAACCTCAGTGTACGGGAGAAGATACGTGGATCTCAAAGGCGATAAAGTCCATCCCGTACAGCAGAGCCTTCACAAGACTTCGCTCTTTGCTGCCTAAATCAAGGCACTGCCGGTTAAGAGCAGATTTGCTTACGTCATGAGGCAGGACATCTAAGGTCTTAGAGTTTTTGGTGGTCGTAGGAGGATCTAAAAGGGGCATACCGGGGCAAAGCCTTGCTTACCATACACGATAAGACTCAGGCCCGTGAAGTGCGCGATGGTTGGGATGACATCCGTTATGGAAGGAGACAGTGACACGCTGCGGAGGTTGGCCAATAGGCCTCCACACCCTCCAACATTTTAAGTAGCTTGCATGGAGGCCCCAGTCGACCTTTGCCCTCTCAGGTTTTGGGACCCTGGAGGATGGTTGTCTGCGCGAGGGTCGGTCGTCCTCCTAACCGGGTGGCGGAAAGTCAAGTAAATAACGTGGGGGTTAGCCGAAGCAGTTTCAGTTTCGAGGGAGGAATCGACGTTGTCATCAATCAGTTGGTGGCAGAAGACATGAACTGAGCTTCATGAAGCATACCTTAGAAGACAGAGTCTATCCTCTGAAAAAATCGTTATCTCGCTTCATCCACAGCATTGAGCAACCTAGTCTCCGCAAGTGTTTTTCTGTTGTGGGAATGGTGCATGTTGACCTTAGAACAACCACGCAAAGGGGGGGGGGCCCAAGCTGCTTCAGCAAAAGCCAGAAGCACAGACGAAAACTCCTCGCTTAAGCTGATCAAGTCATACGTCTTAGGCACGTCGTCTGCAGTAATCACGAATACAGGAGGGGTTGTGGTAGCAACTTTACATGGCGACTATACGGAGTGGCTGTGACGCATGCGTGCTGTGCAAATTATTTTACCATGCTCAGATTCTGGCTGTCAAGCTCCCCTGTCAAACGCTCGTTCGCTGCATAGGGCTCTCAACTCTGTTTTACCTCAGACTTGAAAAAACAGTGTTTGGGTGTGCTGTGCCAACCTGGTGGTGCTGCTCTTACTGACATTATGGAATATGGTCGCTCATAGGCAGTGATGCAGAAAAGATTGCTGGCGCCTAAGGGAGCTAGAATAAACAGACATGAGGTTTGTCGTGAGAAACAAGTGCGTCGACAAGCAGACGGCAGAACGTGGCCAGCTGCGTTGTCAAACCAGCAGGACACGACTGTGCCGTGACGGCGATCTATCGCGTTCTTCAATTTCGAGACAGTTCCCGGCTAAGCATCTCTTTTCTTTGAAACATACTTCAGTTCTCGCTGTTAGTATATCCTCATGGTACCAGAAGTCACGTGGACTATATAGTGTAACGGGTCCCCATGATGATTGAACAAGGTATTCACACCGACGAATGATCTGCTGCATCGCCAACTGGTGCCAAAGCGCCAGAACGTAAAAATGCATTTAGAAGTAAACTCTCTCTCGTTCTTCCCGTGGCAAACGGAAACGGTTTTTATAGTAACAAGATGTGAGTGCTCATGGCAGAATAGAATTGGGGCAAAATCGTGTTAATATATTCATCAGAAGTACCAAGTTCACGCTCATGGATCCAGTGTCCAGGGCTACCTGGTGCTTAATAACGATCCCATCTTCCAGCTTCTAATCCTCCTGTGTTTTTTTCCCAGCTCTGAGAATTTTGACAGGTTCGCATGATGCTGATGCATTTTCATCACGTATATACCGATCCCGAACTCTCACTGAGGCGCATTAGAGTGTGACAGCTCTGTCTTTTTCCGATATACAGTGTCTACTCAACACAGCAGCTGGCTCACTCCCGGAAGAAAAAGTTAGTTGCAAATTTCAGCGCATTCGGCGGGGTTTCCCATAGGGCAGACAAGTTGCAAAGTTGGAAGAACGCTCCTTGCGAGGTCCCTGTACTGAAGTATGCTTTACCTCCGTCGAGGGGTGTCATTCGAGAGGTAGACATGTGGTTCCATGTCACCGGTCAAAGTACCTAGCTGGGCTCCGATAGAGCCTATCTGTTGCTCTTCATATTACGTGTATATCTTACCTGGTATGCTCAGCTTCAGCATATCTCCAGCAAAACTTGCTTGTCAAATTGATGGAGGAGTTCGGGCAGCAAGCACGCAAGAAGAACCTTGCCGCAAGTGAGGCCGCAGCGGCCGACGGAAACCTTAACAGGGATAAGTCGTACCCCTGACTTTCTGGAAGCTTGGCATGGTGGAAATCGAATGCTATCCGACAGCGCTACTGATTGGGAATATCTCAGCCCCTATGACTCTCCTTTACCCTGCTACTGCGTGCCTCTGACACAAATGCAATGCGATTAAGCTCAAGGAGCAGTGCGAGCGTGAGTTTCTATGAAAGAGAAGAAGCTATGTAGTCACCCATTATTGTGCCACTAACATTATATCCGAAGCAGTTCAACGGTTCAACTCGCAGCCCCCTGCCAAAGAGCTGAAACCTAATGGTTGTCGTGCTCATGATGATGTCGTAATCTTTCAGGGTGTTGCGCTCCCTCATAAAGTGCGCTGGCTGTCAGAAATATTCATAGAGCTTCCCCAAAGTCCGACGGAAGTCACACCAGGGACGCTGCTACAAAAAACAGGACAAGACACGATTGTTAGCTCGTTAGCTGCTTGCCTGGATGCCTTAAGCAACAAACAGCGTGAGACAAAACGCGACGAGGTGGAATGAATAAACAGTTCTTCACTGTTCGCTCGCTGGCGATGGCACGGCTACAACAACATGGCCAAGCATGTGTTGGAGCCGATCGGTGCTGGATAGCAAATCACCAAACTGCTCAAATGCCTGGTAACCGGAGATCCCCCGTAGGCCTCACCAGCTGCCGGCGCATTCACTTAAATATGCTCTGGCGCCACGGTCGAGTCCCAGGTTAATGAGTGTAACTGAACAGAACACGAGCCTTGTGTAGCATATATAGGATGGGTGGCGGAAAGAAAACTGGTGTAGGTCAGCCCGACAGCAACATAGCCCCCGCCTGTAAATCGGCAACTTTGACATGCATGTGTCTTGTTAAAGTGATTTCCACAATTTAGGTCGTGCTTCTAGGGTTGTAAACATTACCTTCTGCATCCAATTTTCATTTACCTCCACATCTTGGACTACGAGTTTAGCCCCAGTATGTCTGTCTATGACGCATACAGATACTATTGTGCGGTCACATGACGATTATCCTTTAGTTTGTGCATTTCCAAGCGTTCCATCATGCATAGGAGAAGCCAACAGCTATGCAATTCAATACTGAAGATTGTATTGGATACCCAGAAAGCTGTGCGCCCAGTAATAAGACTCATAAGTCCAAGGGTGGGAAAGACTAATCAGAGAACAACTGAAGCTACAGACTCGTTGTTGTTTCGTTCTTAGCTGACTTCGCTTATCCTTGTTAGAGTAGGACGAACGTACCAGAAATCGTGAACGGTGTAACATTAAGAAAATATAATGGAGATTGTCGATGGGACAATCAATCTGACAGAGGCAAATAACCAGACAGGGACTACGAGTTTTCAACGATTTATCGTGCTGGGGACGGATATGCTCCATATGACATTACCATTTTCGATCGTATAAAATGCAAAAGGACGCTGGGTCAAGTGAGGGCAATAGTGCTATATCCTAACATAAGTTGTGTTTGAGTTCTGATCCTTTATGATACGACCCGACATCTAGAATGCAGTTCCGCTCATGTCGATTTGGAGGAAAATGTACGTGGGTACAACAAACACTCTGTGATGATATCGAGAAGCCCTCGCGTGGGAAAGGTTGCATGGCCTGACTCTAGGCACTGAAGAACTTGTATAAGGCAGTACCCAGACACAGGATTTGGCAGGGCAGACGCAAGGCGCCTACAGATGTCTATAAATTTTGATGGTTCTGATTGAGATGGGATTTGAATATCTGAACAATGCAGGGTCCCTTGCAGGTCACGAATGGTTTTCTTCGTGAAAAAAGTATGTGCGTGTATGCCTACTAACGGCGCAATGCTTTGGACTTCCAGCTGACATGGAAGGGTGCGAGCGATACAGCTCCCTCTATTTTCGACAGTGCATCCTCCCTTTTTTCCTTTTCAGGTATTTTCATTTAACAATCACCCCCCAAGGCCGCCCAGTGCGCCGATGACGTAGTGGTCGATGAAATCCAATGTGACACAGTCTGAGACCCGGTCACACATCGCCTTCGTGGGCCATAAACGGTTTACGAAGTTAGTCTGGTGATAAAAACGGTGATTCCATAGCCAACGAAAACTGATTGAGAACTTTACGAAAGCAGCATATCTTGAAAGACGACACCCGCACTACTTCGGCTGTTTCTGATACGTTCGGATGCACTCCACTCTCTCACTCAAGATTCCGATTCCAAGCTCTCTGAAGTATAGGTTATATAATGGAAAAACGCAGTAACAAATCCACTTAAGCCTCCCAGTCGTCAACATGATATTTTCCTTCTCGATCGGTTCTCTTGAAGTGATGGGCACCAAAACAATCACGCTGAGCCTGGACGAGATTCATTGAAAGGCGGAGGCCGCAACTCGAGGCCAGGTAGTTGTACGAAGCAGAGTGCGCGGGAAGAGGAAGGGTAGTTTTGACAGACGGTGCATCCCGATGGGAGGTTCCTTTTCCCAAAGATAAGCTGATAACTTCTTGCAATGCAGGCAGGTATCTTTGGATCGTGCCACTTATCCTGTAGAAACATATTGACGGATGGAAGCAGTCCAGTCTACAAAATGTCGCGAGAGCGACAAAATAAAAGGGAAACGTGGACTTACTCTTCAGAGAGGAGGATGTTTTCCAAGTTGGGGTTCTTCAGGAAAGCGTGTTGCATGACTTTCAGGAAGTCACACTCGATCACGCAACCAGCTGAATAATAGAAAGCCATACACCAACAAAAATCGTACCACCATGTAATCAACCATTTTTCGGACGTGGCAGAAGGGGAAATCTGTAAAACTGGAAAAAATTGCTGTCCATCGCGTCTTACCTTGCCAAATTCGTGACACCTCAGACAAATCTAGCGCCCATCCTTTTTCGCGGGAGATAACATGCAAGAGGTGCATGCCTTCAGCGAAGCAGCAGATTCTTCCACAAACCAATGCTCTTCTGATGTTCTCTGCAACATGGTAACAAAAATGTGCACGGGCAGCAAAGACAAGATGCATACTATGACTGTGATATATGCGACTTCTCCATCAAAAGAGCAGCTGGTATCTTACCGATATCCTTTTCCCTCGTGGAATGTGCGGATTTCTGAATCGAAGGCCAGTTGTCGGAGTAAACGGAGCCCATCTCCTGCCGTAGAGGCAGGTTTGAACATATATATCGCATATCCAGGGCAGCTGTAATTGTCGGCACAGCCACACCCAAGTCCGCTGCTTGTTGCATGGTCCATTTGCCTGTTCCTTTTGATCCGGCTGTGTCGGCTATGAGATCCAAGAGATAACCTGTAAAAAATAGTCAAATCAAAACACACACCTTGCTGCTGGTTGAGGAAACAGATAAGATGCTCTTACGGGGGGGATCCGAGGAAAGCAGTGGCTATAGTAAGTAGGTATAAAAATAAACCAGACATCCAAACGGTAGATAAACAACTATAACGCCATCTATACAGTACTCGAGTTATGTGAATATGAACAAGAATACGAAACAGACCCAAGAAGACAGTCGTCCTAGATTCGCTACTATCTTATACCTTACTACAGGACTGACTCTATGCTTTTACTAAACCAACAGTTTACATGACGAGAGCTTCCAAGCGAACATCTTGATGAGAGGCAATACCTCACCTCCGGTAAAGCTATCCTTCTTGCGGACAATACTGGCTGTAATGCCAATGAGATAGGAATGAAGTTCGCCTTCATTCCACTTTTTATATGTGTCATGGAGTTCTTCGTTGCTCAGCCCGAAGCCGTATTTGAGGAGTTGGTGGGCCTGAGAGGAATGTGCAATCGAAATACAACACCACCGTATAAAACGTTCGTACGGCGAGAGGGGATACGAAGATGTCCTACCTCTGCAATGAGTTGCATATCGCCATACATTATGCCGTTGTGGACCATTTTGACGTAATGCCCAGCGCCGCATGGACCTAGATGAGTGACGCATGCGTTTTGCCTCTCCCCGTCATTGACGGTGAGAGCACCTGGAGGAGGAATGTTCTTTGACGAGTCAATCTTTCCTGCGAGCTGAACGAAAATAGGCTCCATCAGGCTCCATGCCTCCTGGCTTCCACCAGGTGTCAGTGGAGGTCCAGAGCGGGCACCTTCCTCTCCAGCACACAGACCAACGTCCATAAACCTGCGAGATAGAGAAGGCATTGGACAGAACAAAGCAACCATGGGCATAAGCGGACATCTACGGAATTTGCAGACGAGTTACTTACAGGACGCCTTTTGAAGCACACCGCTGTTCCCGTTTTTCGGACAGCTCAAAGAATTCATTTCCTGCATCCACTAGGCAGTCACCTCTGTCCAGCTTAGGGAGCAGGTGGTTGATGAGCGCATCGACTGGAGCTCCTGCCTGCGAGTCGTACAAAAAAAAGTAGGACACCGTGGACACTTTTCGTCTTAGAGGGTCAAAATAGATACCTTACCTCGATAACCATAATAATTCGTCGCGGCGTTTTCAGCGAGTCTACCTGAGCAACAAGCCAACAGTTGTAGCAACAGACTGAGAATGACAGATCATTATTGTTGTTCAGCATACGTTGTCAGCTTAGGCTGGATGGAAACTAGTGACTCACAAAGTCGTTCAGCGTCCGCGCTCCATAAATACTTTCTCCAAGATTCTCTTCCTTCGCCCTTTTCAGCGCTACGTCTATCTTTGTAGAAGTACGATTGCACACAGAGACTCTTATGCCCCGACTCGCGAGGTTCAGAGACAGGCCGAGGCCCATTACTGCAAGACCGTAAATTCCAACGTCACACGACATTGTTATTGGTTCAGACAGTAATCTAGGCTAAACCAGACAAATGTAGAAGATCTCACCAGCGGCGGACACTGTGGATATATCCAATATACGATGTATCCCCTCCCGTTACTTCTACGCCGGTCGGAAATATTGGTTAAGCCCAGTTGTTGGCGAATCGTACAGGAAGAGACCTGGGTCCAGGAAAACAAAAGTCAACCTGTTGGTTAAAAAGTGCTACAAAGCTATACAATCCCAGCCAAGGTTTCTGGCCGCAGAAAGGCAGTAGAACATTTTTGACTAGGAAAAATCCGTGGCGCTGTTTAGTGATGAAAAATTCGGACCCAGGTGTGTCGACGCGACAATGCTCGGCAGGTCGCCTCGAGTGTTCGTGACCATAGTGTGGTACAGGAACAAACCATAAATAGCACCGTCGGCAACAATGTGACGGACTATCTGGTTGAACTAGCAGAGGCAATCATTTTTTTCGTCCCTCTGGCGGTTGCGGAGATAAAGCATATGCACATTTTCGATATTTTGACTACACTCAGCTTGGTAATTGGGGTACTGTATTACAATTGGCTTCAGGTCCCGCCGAACTGGAATTTAGCCATTGTCTGAGACCGTCGAGCTACAGCTGTAGCTGTAGCAAACGGTCGAGAGATGGATAGGATAATTTTGTGACCTCGTGAAATAAAGACAGAGGAAGGATTTCAGGTCAGCGACTCGAGTTTCTTCTGGATTGACGCACGACCTAGACGCTTGGTGACCTGCATGCCTGTGTCCGTCAGGACAACACATTAAGTGATGCATCGGCGTGTTGACATACAGCGACGTGAGGTTTAACAACAAGAAAATTCAGATGTGGCGGAGAGTGACGCTACCACTGCTTATTCAGCATTCGCGCCTTGTTGTAGTCTGCGAACTGGCTGTATATGCGGTGCTCTCGCGATCCTTCTCCAACTTCACAACGCTGTTGGGATTCGAACGATTAGGAAAGTGCCCTGGAAATACCGTGAGTACCAGCAACACCACAACTTTCTTGATTCAATGCCTGCCAACCTGGCTTGTGGTTCACTTTTCCGTTATTGCGGGAATCCCGGTTGGGGACGGGCCACAGTTCAGCTTGGCAATAAATGCGGCCGTGGCCTTCAGTTGTCTACCTTTTTTACCTTATGTACCTACAACGTTAGAGGCTTTTCCGCAGACGAGTTCAACCAGTCTAACATTTTAGGTAAATGTGCAGACGGATTTGCATGCGTCCCCATAGCAGGCCCGGTTAACCAAACCGCTCGCAGGTCTAAGCTGTTCACTGCACTTGAGTTAGCGACTCAGTGTTGGACAGAGGCGTGCGGTTCTTTCCTTGCGCTAATATCATTTATATAACTCCGCGCTTGAGTCACAGCGTTTTTTGTGTGGCTCACCCTGGTGTCGGTCTGAGCTGGTCATCACCTAATAGTCCAGCCAAACCCAAAAAACTATTGTCTTGATTTTCTCGTGTTTGTCAACCGGCCTGTCCGAGAGGGGATTGCCACGGGTGTGGCAAAATTTCATTTGAAATTGCACCTCCACACAGTACTTCGACATTACAATGGATATTTGCACTACCTGACTATCCCCTGCAGTTGGATCCCCATAAGAGGGGATCTCCAGTACGTCTGTAGTGATACTCGTGCATGGGCCGGGCATCCTAATTGCGGAGCAGACAGGAAACATGCTCAGGCCAGGGCAGTTTGTGGGCCACCGGGCTCGTCCGCCTTGTCAATACGTCCATGACGTCGCTTGCTCATTTGCTTTTTAACCGAACATGTGGCTCGTCGCTTAAACGGTTGACACCATGATGTTCGATAGTTTTCTGTTTCCTTAAAAATAAACGAGACAGCAACCGGCAGTGACTATCAGTGATGTGCAGAAGAAGAAAAAGTGTGGTTACCGTCCTGACAGAATACCCTCGTTCGCACACGCGGTGAAATGAACGCCCGCAGACTGTTAACTACCGGCTCCGACGCCGATAAGGGGGAGTTCAAAGAGGTGACAGCACATTCGATACTATGAGACACAAAACAGCTGCCGTATTGGAAGCCGGACAAAAGAAACGGAAGTGACAATGGATTGTATGTTAAAGGCCGGCCCACGGGAGAGTGCAGAAGTGTGTGTTCGAGATCGATAGGAACGTTGCTGTTGGCGTCTCCGGTCACACAACGCTCGTCCTCAGAGTGGAAGCTACGACTAGCTGCGTGATATGTTCTTGATTATGAGGGAATCCTACTACTTAGGAATTCAATAGGAATCAAACAACATTTTAAAACTACAGACAGTGATGTACTTCATCCATTGCTTACATTTCTCAACGGAGCACTGCCACTAAATGACTGGAGACGTCACATCAGAGCCACCCCACGTCCTCATTGAGCAGAGGACCACTCACGGACCTTCTCTGGTCCTGTGATATACTTCTCACTGGATACCAATTACCCGACCGTCACCCCAAGAGAGTGGCGTTGACATTTGCCACTCTGGTTGAACATCCTTTGAGATTTATAGCCCTTTATCTCGTGAAACCAGACCCAGCGTTAGCGGCTCATGCCGCGGATACATACGGCCCATACTACCAAATAGCTAGGAGACGGTCATAAAAACTGCAAGACAAAAAAATACTGCCACTTAGTTGCTGTCTGGCATGGGAGGACACAAAAGGGCGAACAGCGCGGCCAGGCAGACAATTAGCTACCGGCCACCGTCGCACACTCTGGCGCTGAAGGGTTCTAATCGATAGGGCTGATATGCCGTAAGTCATAGATTGGTGTCCGGAGAAGACTCCAAGCCTCTCAATATCTGCAGCACAACAAGGCCATATTCCACTGCACAGATTGAGTTTGCCGGCGTCTGAATGGAGAGAGAACTCGAAGGGCGTCTTTACTGCTATGCTACACCTGAGAAGACGACTCGCTAATTTGCTGCACGCATATGAGGCAATTTGTTTTTGGAATGATGTTGGAGCCTGGTATCTATCATCCCCCGAGTCACTTGGAGTCTCTTAGCCTACTGTCGTAGCCTCTAGTTAGACGACGAAACGTCGAGCAATACCTGATTGCGCGTCACCAATGCGCCAGAGTTCACTACCACCATGACATGCCGCCACAAGCAGCAATCGATCCGCCAGCATCTCTGCTGTGTGCCACTTGAGGCGCCAGACTCCTCCAGAAACACGGAAGGAGTTCAGAGGGTAGCGGAGTTGCCGACGGTCAAAAATACGAACTGTCTCGTCGTAGCTGCAGAAGCACAAAGCGTACGTCTGAACAGGGTCTGAGGAAAATCGCTTATTGGCCTTCGGAGAAACAAAATTGCTGTCATGTTTTGTTCGCGGAGAGTTCGCTCGCTGCAGCAACACCCAAGTTGAATTCTATTCCGCCCGCAATAGTCGCACGTGTCAGCATGCCTTTCGGTTCCCCCTCATAGATTCTCTCTTTCGAAACACCAAATCGCACAAAAAAGCAATGATGCGATTATGACACAGAGTAGCCAAATAGCGCGTCTCACACGAATATCAGACACGCGGACACATAAGCATGCATTACCTGCCGGTTAGTAACCAATTTGGATCGTCAGGAGAAAAAGTTACTGACGTTACACCCATTGTGTGGCTGCGCCGGTTCTCCATCGCCAAAGCTGAAGTTACGTCTTCGCTGTGATTGATTTCGATCGTTGTGGACTCTCTGCATCGTAGGTCCCACAAACGGATTGCACAGTCATCAGCACCTGCCAGATCAGACAAAACACTGGACACTAAAACCGATCCTTGCATGGATGCACTACATCCAGACCACTTGTTGAGCCTTTCGCGTTGGGTATGTGTGCTGAACATTTGAGAACGATGCGGCAGTGGTAACGTTGGGCACATGCGGTGCCCGCTGAAGACAGGTTTCCAAGCCTGCATCGTCACAACCGTATCATATCACAAAGCTTTGACAGTGTATATCGACATGCATCTTGGTTTCGCATGGTGGGTGGTCACCCACTACCATCTGCCTGTTCATGTGAGAGACGCCACGGCAACCGACCGGTGAGATTGGCACTGTCGGACACTGGTGGAGATCGATATCTTCAGTGACTCAAACGCCCGGGTCGTTAGCGACTTTCGCGCACAGCTTAAGGCTTTGCTATGGCCACGGTAGCAGGCCCTCGTAGCCTCACAGAATTCAACCGCGTCACAAGAAGTGATAAAGCAGTCAGAGCTGCAACCAACTCTGGCGGATATCTCATGCCACTTTCGTCCACGATCTGACTCGAGTAGAGGTGTATTCGACTGCATGTAATTGAATCTACTGACGTTCCGCTGACTACAGTAGGTAGTTTTTAACCACAAGGAGACTCTTGCGTATAGGCCTGCCTCATTAATCGAGTGAAACTGAATGCTCACCGGTTGCCAGAATCTTGCCCTGCTCGTGAGGGTCGAAGGAGACGCACCACGTCTCCGCATCGTGTGCCTTCCTAAAAACAACAACAACGCGACCGACGAACTCTCCATTTGACTCTACGGAAACAATGCGTACGCTGTGATATTGACAAAAAGTGAAGTGTGAAGGCCGGAAAACAGAGCGCTGTAGGTGGCTGCGGTGCCAAAGAGTCTAAATGCCTCAATATAGGACAGTGACCGCACGTTAAATCGATAGTCTAGGAAACGGATAGGCGGGCTGTCGTTGTGCAGGTCCGCTAGGTGGAAGCACCCAGGAATCAGGGTGACTGACACAAAAGCTTCACTACTAGTACTACGAACACCTTTCACGGAAAGAGAACCAGAGTAAACGTCAGGAGACGATGGGGAAATAGCGGACCACGCCGGAACGTGAACGCAAGAAACACACGTAGTCTCGAGGCGTAAATCTCACCAAGAAGCATCGAGGTGCTCCAGATCCTTGATGACGCTAACTTGGCCGTCAGAACAGCACGCCGCGAGAAGCCTGTACAAGAGCAATTTGTCTGCTGCCATGCTGCTCTAGTGAAAATCGATCATGGATTCGAAAACTCCAGCACGTGTTCTGAGCAGTGACGGGGGGGGGGGGGGCTGAAACGTGCTCGACTGCAACACGCAGGGAACAGTATCCTTCTAACGTGATTGGTGCTACCTAGGAGGGAAAATCAAATGATTGAGACAGTAGAAGACACTTTAAAAGAACGGGAAGCGATGTCTTCTTTCCAGTGACGGCGGCCCATGCGTATGGCCCGTCCGAAATGAGACACAGATATCGAATGGGACTGACGTGGCGCCGTTTCGCCTCTTTCATCTTGCCCCTTTACGACCTACCGCTAACTAGAGCCTGAGTTTGTCGACAGCGACATATACCACAACTCAGCATACATTTGAAAAGCAGCAGTACAAACCGGAACTCCCAGGAATGAAATCCGTGTAGGCTCCCTTTCACGAAGCAACCTACCTGCCGTCGTCTGCTAAGCTGTCCATCCCAACGCCAATGACTGCACCACTGGCTAGAGTCGCGGAAGCATCCGCCTCCGGCAACACTATCCGCGCAAGACGTGCGCAGCGACATTCCGGTAGGGTTAGCCCACTTTTCTGGCATGGCTCACGCGAGTGCTGATTTAGGACATCGCCCGGATTTTGCAGCACAGCTTCTTCCAAGGTTGGAGAAATGCGTTCGTTAGAGGAGTTGCGCAAAAACGCATCGTTGGGATTTGTGGTTGGAGCTGACGAACCGTGAAGGAAGACTTGTAGAATATGGAGAGCTCGGTCCGACCCGATGGCCGCGAGCACGGAGGAGCAAGAATCAGAGAACTGCGGAGTTGTGGGTAGAGCCTGGACATACACACACAAGAGCATCCTGTTGGTAGCGAATCCAACCAGTGACATGGAAGCGGGCGTGAAAACACAAGAAACAGAGGCATGCTTGGGCGACGAGTGTACAGGTGACGGCGGACTGCGATTCGATCACTGCCCTCCTGTAGAGAGTCCAGCTCAACACAGTTAAATGGATCCAGTCTCATTCTGTATCGCTGCACTGGCCATTCCTTGCAAAAAACGCCCACCTCATCGCTTCCGCGCCTCGATGCTCCGTCAGATGCGAATGACGGGAGCCATGTTCGAGAACGAATTGCTTGGTCCGCTTGCTCGCCAGTGGTGGTTGTGAGCGGCGTCCTGGCCTTGGTTAGCCACCTGATATCCAGAATGCCTGCCCCGACGTCCGCAGTGCCGACTTGATGGACAGTAATGCATTCATCCGAGGGAACTACGTCTTTGTCCGTCGACCGGCT
Organism: Neospora caninum Liverpool; assembly: GCF_000208865.1. Lineage (NCBI taxonomy): Eukaryota > Apicomplexa > Conoidasida > Eucoccidiorida > Sarcocystidae > Neospora > Neospora caninum. The sequence goes on from NC_018392.1 coordinate 1,837,768, forward strand.
TTGAAGTGCATCAGGAACACTGCAGCGACTTCGGGATTGGTGCTGGGTCGGCAGCCCCGCTGAAGCTTGCGACGTCGCTTGATGTGTTGGGTCATCCTTCTGATTTTCTCTGCTCTCGCTCTCTTCCTGGTTGGTTTCGCGAAAGGCACAAAAAAAGGCAAGGCCGCCTTTGCGAGTGCCCTCAGCCTCTACGAGGGCGTACATGCCTGTGGCAAAGAGGCCAGGAAGTAGACACTGGGCGTTTGTTCCGCATGCACCATTTTCTTTGAAATCAGCGCCAAGACTCATGCACCTAGTACAGCAAGGAGATGTGGCATTTCCTCGACCGCATGCTTCTGCCCAGCTTTCGAGGCAGTCGCCATTTGAGGGAAGGGAAAACCCAAGGTAATCCTGAGACATTTCCTTGTCGAGAAAGAGGCAGAACGAAGGGTAAACGAATACAGATCGACGTGAACCGGTGCATAGGGACGGTTTCGTCACTCATCCAGTTGTTGGCAACACAAGTAATACCGAGAGGCGCGTCGAAACAAAGTTTGTTCAATCCAGCGAGAGAACCGAAGGGCGAGAGAAGCCAAGGGATAAAGTTTTGATGAGAGTAAGAGCCTTTCGACGCGTGGCAATGCAGAGGCCTCTCAAAATGGATCAATTTATTCTATCACTGTGTAGTGACAGAAACAGCCAGGGCACGGTCCTGTGTCTTCTCACACGTTGTTGAACCGGAGATTAGACAAGCTGCGCGAGGTGGCTACGTAAACCAGGGCGGCAGAAAAGTTGAACCGACCTAGCAGGAAAAAACTGGATTGGCCGGGATCTGACCTTTTAGCCTAACTACAGGTGATTCCATTGATGTCGACTAGCTTTAGGGAAGAATACCAAAGAACGAGAAAGGTATTTTCTCTTTCGCGGACGGATCCTTTCAAAAGTCCCCGAATTGCATGCTGGCATGCATTCATGCTAGCATCGACACTCGAGTCCCTCTTCTGACGACAACGCTGACAGCAGGGAAGCGTGAGAAAGAGTCGTCAATTAACGCCATTTTTCGCCCAAGCGCACGTAGGCTTTCCCAGTACTAATCTGGCCTTGTTGTTCAACTCTGGCAAGTTGTGCATGGAGAAGGAAACAGCTTTCGCCGCTGGTTGTCACACTTGACCGCCCCACAGTGCGGGATGACAGCGATTCTCATCATAAAAGAGCAGAACAATTCCACACAGAAACACCAGATGGAAGTTGATCCGGCTCTCTTGTCGTCTTTATCCTCTTGCTACTGAGTTCGACTGTCTCACGAAATTTTTTCCTTCGAAGCTCACACGTGCCGGCATGAGCCTTCTGGCCACCGGCTACCCCAGCTGTGACTCCTCCCTCCGTTTTTTCCCGATGACCCTTTTCCCACAATTGCGTCTTTTTTCCTGTTTCTTGCACTACGTGAAACACCCTAGCCTTCCTTTTCTGCACTGGCCACCGGCGTCGACTCCCTGGGCGCCGCTTTCTCAGCTCGAGCGTCCAGTGCGGCTGCCTCGAGTGCGCCTTGCATCTCTGCATTGCGTCTGGGGAGCCTGGGGATACACTGCTCTTACTCGGCCGCCTACTCGGGAATCGTCTCTCCTTGAGACCCCACTCGTTTTGTCTTTCTCGTCCTCGACGTATGGGAGTTTTGGAGTTCGAGTTTCTGCTGGTAGACGTCTCCGAAACGCATCACGTGGACCTGTCTGTGCCGCGCCGAGAGAGCGCACTTTGTGTTTGTTCTGCCGCGTTTGTTTCCTTCACTTTGGCGGGGAGCACGTGCGACGTCCTGAGCGTACTGGCGGATTACCCGCAGAAAACCAGTTACTTCTCTGTTTCCGTTCGTTTCCCTTTGCCGCGGCGCGTTTCTTGTGGCTTCCCTGCGTGGTCTGCTTACTCGGGGGTGGTCTTAGGTCTACAACTTCTTTTTGACTGGTTCACCTTGTGTCAGATACCTTTCGGGAGCCTCGGAAGTGGAGAAGACCCATGGCCTCCGACGCTTTCAGCGCTGCTGCGGGCACCGCAGCGGCTCTTCTCCCCCTCGTTCGCGCCCTTCTCCAAGACGTTTCCGACCAGCTCCGAGTAGGCGGCTCAAAAACCACCAGGAGGCTGGGACGACAACGAGGCAGTGAGGGAAGACCCGTTGAAGATGGAAACTTGGCGAGAGGGCCAGACGCTGACTCTGCGGAGACAGCTTCCGGTGTCGCGCGGAAGCGGCAGAAGGGTTGTGCCCTTTCACCAGCCGAGTCCTCGTGTGAAAGTGCGCCGTATCCTCCCGATGCGGCGGCGGGTGAGAATCCTTTGCATCCAGCGCCTTTGAGTGCTGGGAGCCTTCACCCTTCGTTTGAACCGTACCCGACAACCGTCGGGTCGGGATGCGCCGACATTCAAGACTCATGTTTCAGCCGACTACCAGAACATGTCAAGTTTTACACGCATCGTTGTTACGCGCGGCTTCACGCGCTGATGAGGTGCTTGGAGTCAGGGGGGTCGTCCCCCCGTCAAAACGCGGTAGGGGCTTCGCCCCTTTCTTCTCATTCGTTGTCAATCTCTCCCGTCGAGACGGAATTCCTGACCTGTTTACGTGACCTCCTTCTCAGCCCGGTAACATCTGAAGCAGCAGTCCGCTACTGCCCGAGGCTTTCCACTGTCATCGCTGCTTCGCTTCTTCTCTCGAAGTCTCCATTCTGGCGCAACCCCTGTGTTGGCCGTGAAAACGTTCCGGCTTCCCTGACGGAAAAAGATGCGTCTGCGAAGAAAAAAGGAACAAGCCTGCCGCCCCAGAGGTGCGGTTCGTTCCCAAGCTGTAAATACTCTGCTCAGGCGGAATGTGGGAAGCCGCCTGAGCAGACCTCCGAGTGCATGAAAAGGTTAAAGATGCAGGCAGACAGCTGTGTCTCCGCATTCGACGCAACTTCTCCCTATATTACTCAAGACGAAGACGAGGATTCACAAGAGACTCGCTGGGCTTGCCTGTCCATCCTAGCTGCTCGCCTGCTTTCCGATCGGCTGCTGGGCACTGCTGCGGCCGATTACCTCGGCCGAACGCTGTTAGTTACATTGACAGGCATACCGAATGACGAGGAGCCCCTCGAAACTGACAGCAGAAAGCGGAGCGGAGTGCCGACGCGATTTTTGTCGGCCGACTGGACGTGCCGTGTCACGGATCCAGAGGATGCAATCAGGAGGCTCCTCAGTTCTTTCTGCCCTGTCCAGCACGCGAAAACAGACGAGGCGGAGCAAAGCGGTGCTGTCCCTGTGAAGAGCGAGGGTGCCGCCTCCGGAGGTCGTGCAAGGGGTTGCGCGAGCACGCCCAAGAGGACGGAGGCCTGCGGCGGCTCGCAGGCCGTGCACGATGGCTCACTGACAGAGCGGGATCATTTCTGGGCTAGACAGTGCCTAATTGCTATCAGACGACTTCTCTTGGGTCGAGGCGGCCATGACGCGACTGCGGCGAATCGTACCCACACGGGGGCGGAAACGAAAACCCGGGACCAAACGATGTCCAAGGGACTCGGGGACGGGGTTCAAGCAATTAGTCTACGAGCGCAGCTGCGTTTGTCGCCCGTCCTTTTTGAAATCTGCCGAGCTCTGCGGAGTTCCCGAGATCCGCTGCTCGCGTTCTTGGCTTCACGTTGTCTCCTATCGCTGTTGAAAGTTAAGGATACGGGCCATGTTCGCCTCCGCAGCTCTGGAGTGTGTCATTCAGAAACAGGCGCAGACGATAGTTTGGCCACGAGCGACTTTGGCTACGAATCGGTACGGACTAGTGAGGAGTCCAAACGCCTGCTCAGCGCTGCTATTGAGAAACCTCACGGTCGTCAATCAAATGTGGGCACTGAGCCCAATGGCCCCGATATTGATTTCTTCAGAGAGGCTGAGCTGTTCTTCGGAGTGGCAGGCGATGCCATTCCGGTATTCGACGACGCATGCAGTGCGCTGCATGGGTGCATGTTCCCCTCGTTGATTTTCCTCTCCTCGTTCCTGGAACGACGGGCGCTTGCACGGACCCCTGTTCTTGGACGCGCCGCCTCTCTGGCGACAACAGGCTTTGCCGATGCCGCAGAGTTCACTGCCATGTTCGAGCGTCTTCTTTGGTCCTCCTCGTTGTCTTTGGCCGGCGGAAACGAGGACACGAAGAGCCTCCACGGGTCGCCAGAAGCAGAGCTCTTGACTAGGAAACCGTCGACTAGTTCACCAACGACAACCTTTTTACCCTTGGTGTCTACGCTCACAGCCCGGCTACTGGTCGACAAACTGCGTTGTTGCTGCGTCGCCGGTCAAGACGCGCAAGGGCGTTCACGACCTGCTATTCTCATTCACGGGCCCTCGGGATCTGGGAAAACGTCGCTCATTCGTTGGGTTGCAGATATTGTGGGACAGCCGCAGCCGCCTGTTCCATTTTTCCTGGATGATCAGACGGATGCCAAGACTCTTGTCGGTAAGTGGAGACCTAGTACCATCTCCGTCGGACTGGCCCAGTGTGGGAGTGCTGAAGTTATCTGATGCCCGCAGACGATTCATTAATTGTTCACAGCAAACCACTGGGATTCGGCGTGTCCGAGGTTCGCGGTCGGCAGGCGTCGTTTGTTGCAGTGCATGGAAACGTCACAGATTGGTCTCGCTTCGCGGTGCAGTTTACTTGGCATGTCTAGTCTTGGAAGCTGCAATCTCTGTTTCCCTGGAGATCACTAGACACTCGCAGCGTGAGCAGATTCTTTCTCATGAGCATCCATGAAAAGCTGGCGAGGTGGTGCCCGTCACGAGCGTGTCTTGAAGTAGAGGGTGGCTCTGACGGCGTGCTGTGCCATCGGGTTTCCGTGGGCGAATGATCGGCGGGTGGGGGAATAGGCCGAGCAGACCGTAGAGAAGTAGCAATAGTGTAGATTTTCAGCAGCGTCTTCAGTAAGGAATTCACCCGTTTTTCCATGGAAAGTTGTCCCGTAAAATAATGCATCCCTGGTATGATGTGTGTACCTTTAGGCTCCTGGGTATGCAGCAGGGGCGGCGGGAGTCTTTTCACATGGCAGGATGGTTTGCTTACTCGCTGCGTAGCAGAGGGCCGCTGGTGCATTTTCGAACAAGTTCAAAGGCTTTCGACGAACGTGCTGACACTCCTGGCCAACGTCGCCACGGAAGGACGGTTGGTGATCGACGAGCAGCATCGCGTAGTGCAAGCACATCCCAGGTTTGCTCTATTCGCCACCATTACGCCTAATGAGGTGGTGGGAACTGGCGGCCTTTCGGCCTTTCTCCAGGCACTACGCTCCCCAGCCACATTCTCTCACCAGCTGCCGCCCGCTTCTAGCTTTGATGGAGGAAGCAGTGGGCCTCTGGGGGGGGTTCCTGCTGGAGAACTTGATGGCGCGACTCCAGCATCTCGAAAAATGGAGAGGTGCCCCCGAACATCAACCCTTGCATGCGCAACTCAAGATGGTGCTCCTGGTGGCCGGGGAAACGCGAAGGCGGTCCTGCTCCAGCTCTTTCGCTCAGCACCAGAAACACCTCCTTTGCTGAGGCCATGGATCACGTTACATGTACCTCATCCGACGAAGGCTGACATTCTTCGCATCATCGAAAAGTCATTCCCGGCTGTAAACCCGATCGCTGCGCGCGTTGTTGCAGCAGTCCAGGCGTCGTGTTACGGCACCGCGAGTGCCTCGCCCGGGACGGCGATGCCAAGCGACGAGTACTGGGCAACGGAGCGCCAAAGGACGACCGAGTTCTACCGCGCCGCTGGAGGGCGGCTGCCTCAGCTACGCGACCTCCTGAAGCTCTGCAGACGACTGGAGATCGAAGCGCAGGCTATCGCCCCATCGGCACAGGGTGCATTTTCAGGCAATCACTTGACGGAGGCAGTTCGGTTACGGGTACTCCGGGCGGCCGTGGCGACTCTGTTTTCCTGCATAGGGAATGCAAAGGATCGCCTTGAAGTTGCGGCTCGTTTTGGGGCTGTGTGGCATCTGGACCGGAGCCTCGTCGCCTACCTGCTCGAGGAGGAGGTCCCATCTGTTCAGCTGAAACCGGATCATGTGGTCGTGGGGCCTTACACGCTGATGCGGGTGACCTCGGCAAACTCGTCTTCGGGGGAGTCGGCGTCCAAGTGTAGCCACCGAGGATCTGTGTCCTCGCGCCTGTCACACAGCGAGCGGCCAAATTTGGCGGCGCCGACTCGCAGCGTGCTGAACTCGACAGAGGCTCGGCTGGGCAACGACAGTGTCACATCAACGCAGGAAACCGTTGCTAGGACCGGTTCCATTGGCTCCCCGTACTCTCCAACGCATTCGCAGCTGCGTCTCCTGCAGCAGGTCGCTGGTGCTCTCGCTCACGGCGAACCGCTGCTGCTGGTAGGAGACACGGGATGCGGGAAGACAGCTCTAGTGTCCTACGTTGGAGCGCTGACCGGCAATGAACTCGTTGTCTACAACTTCAGCGAGCAAAGCGAGGCCGCGGATCTTATTGGGTCGTGGCGACCTGTTGAAGATCCCGCACGGCAAATCAAAGAAGTGTGGCAAGAATGCATATCGCTTTTGCAAACGCAAGCTAGAACGGGTTTGATGCCAGTTGGTGCGCAAGACTGTCGAGGGAGCGAGGAGAATCTTGAACGCGATGCAACTCCCACAGAGAAGAGGAAAAAGAAAAAGACATTGGCGAAACATGACAGCGAGAACGACATCCGAGGGAGTAGTGATGACCCACAACGACAGTATGGCAAGCTGGAGATGCCGCAGTTGCTGGTTAACGGACAGCGGCTGTTGCATCGCAGAGCATTCCTTGCAGTTCTGGAACTCATTATAGCCGTGGCGAGAGCATCGAAAGATTCATTTGATGGTAACGGGGCAGTGGCTGGCGGTCCTTCGTCTCGGGAAGGAGGGAAAAGGAGACCGACGAAGGGACTAAAATTGAAGATAGAGGACAAGAGGCAAGGGCTGATGCACATTGGCGGCGCGACCGCAGAGGTGGCCCATGCCGACCGCGACCGTCAGCATGGCGAAGATACCATCGCGGCTGTTGCATCCATCCGCTGGCAGAAACTCGCGAATCAATGCGAGCGGTTGCTACGTGACCCAGAGGTAGTCGGGGAAAGTGCGCCGACTCCACTGTCGCTCTCTTCGTATCTCGTTTCAGTGGGTCTCAAGACAGACGCGTCACCCTTGGCGGGCACGCCCACGTCTTCGAGCTCAACGCCAAGCAATATTGGAGGCGGAAAAACGCATGGGATGAGGTCCCCAATTCGTTTCAGTCTTCGTGAAGGTCTGCTCGTCGATGCGATCCGAACGGGCAAGTGGCTGCTTCTTGATGAAATAAATCTGGCGCCAGCAGATGTTTTGCAGCGTCTCTTGGGAATCCTAGATGATCCCAAAGAACCCTTTCTGGTACTGGAAGACAGCAGCCGGGCTCCCGTTCAGCGCCACCCGAACTTCCGGCTCTTTGCTTGTATGAATCCGCCGCGTATTAGCAGCGTGTCCAGTCCGTCTGGGACATCGATAGCTTCGCCCATCAGAAACAGGAATGCAACAGGGAAGGGGGGACCCATTATTGAGGGCCCGACAAGCGCTGCTACAGGCAAAAAGGAGCTTCCGTTTGATTTCCGTAACCGGTTCACTGAGCTCTACGTCGACGAGATCACGCAAATCGAGGACGTGGTTGCAATCGTCGACAGCTACCTAGTTCCTCTTGCTCCACATCCGCCCTCTCGCTCGCTTGCCCAGGTGTACCTACAGCTGCGTAAGCTTGCGTCCGACTACCAGATCTTGGATGGCTCTCGGCGACCTCCGTCCTTTTCCGTCCGGACACTTGTCCGCGCACTGAAGCACTGCGTTGCAACGGTGCGAAGGCCTGTGTCGCCGTCTCCGCTTCATGTGGCGCTCTCTGACGGTGTGCTGTCGGCCTTCGCCACGCCGCTTGCGTCTAGCAGCGTCAGGGTCGTAGAGGAACTGTTGCAGTCCACACTGGGCAGCGCTGGCACTAAAAGTTCTGAATCTCGGGCGGCGAAACCGAGGGAAAAAGATACAAGTCTGGCTGGGCGGGCTGACGTGACATTGGTCATGTCCAGTGACGGCCGCAAGGTGGAGTATGTCAAGGTCGAGGGGTATCTTATTAAAGCTGGTACGTTTAGATATTACCATTGCAGCGTTCGTGCATTTGAAGTCCTGCAGAGGCTTCGCTGCCTCATAGCGAAGCGCATCTGTTGCTGGATAGGGCTAGAAAACACGCTTCACCTCTCTGGATGCCTCGGTTGGATGGCCGCGGGAGGCGTACCTGTTTGATAAGCTGTGGACCGCCGTGTGAGCCAAAGAGTGGAGTTCACCACACTTTCATGCCCAGCATAAAACGAAGGCCACTTGTGTTCAGTTCTGGCTTATCGGCACAGCACTGCAGCGAGCCAGTCTGAATATGCACGCGTTAAGAACCCCGCGTGGCAGCTATGCGGCAACGTGCGACCGCGTGCAACTTGTGTTCTTGCGGCGCAGGCCCGCTGCCCATCGACGTCGACGGGGCTCATGAACGCTACGTCGTGACGCCTTCCGTTCGAGCGCAGCTGCGGACACTTGCTCGGCATCTCTCCGGTAGCCGGTCGGCTCTTCTTCTCGAAGGGCCAACATCTGCGGGGAAGACGACAGTTGTGTCGTTCCTGGCTAAGCTGACAGGTCACGCGTTCCTGCGAATCAATAATCATGAGCACACGGATGTTCAGGAGTACACGGGACAGTACGTGTGTGGCGAGAAGGGAGACATCGTCTTCGAGGAGGGCCCTCTTGTCAAGGCGGCCAGGGAAGGTTCCTGGGTTGTAATCGACGAGCTGAATCTCGCGCCCAGCGAGGTTCTCGAAGGTACGTTCCAGCTATCAAGCAGCTGTGCTTCACCAAGGTTCTGTACAACCGTACCATGAACCCTTCGGACAGTGAGCGGAGGGAGACGGTAGGAGACACTGCTCTGCAGGGGCGAAGCTGCGCCCATTCGACGGTCTGAATTTGCCATGTTCACTGGTGTAGAAGGCATGAGCAAGTGATTTATCTGCGAGCCCACAGCGTTAGCGTGCGGGTTATGTCTCCAAATACCTTCAGGGTTGAACCGTTTGCTCGATGACAATCGTGAACTGTTTATCCCCGAGACGAACACGACGGTAAAGGCGCACGCAGACTTCCAGCTGTTCGCCACGCAAAATCCGTCCTGCTTGGGACAGTACGGCGGTCGTAAGAATTTGTCGCGAGCCTTCCGAAATCGCTTCGTTGAGCTTTTCTTCACCGACTTCCCAGCCTCCGACCTCCTCGTTATGCTGCAACATCGGTGCAAACTACCTCTCTCGCGGGCTCAGGCGATTCTACGGACGTACACGGAACTTGCGACCAAGCGTTCCCGCAGCTCTGTAAGTGCAGCTCTGGTCTGTTGCCTGGTCGTGCGTGTTTGAACGTCTTAGGGCACCATAACGATTTGATGCAGTGCGCCCATCGTGGGCAGAGAGTTCGGATTTGCTCTCCTCTTGGTCTCTGATGAGTCGGTATACGAATCACTCTGTGGACCGTGATTCGATTGATCGAATGCAAACTACCGATTCGCACGCCTTGAGTATGTGGATCGTGATACAAGCCGATTCGTGCTTCGAAACATGGCATCGGCTAAGCGTGTCTGCTGTTTGATAGCCGTCACTCATCAGGAGAATGTTCACATGGAGGGTGTGCGTTCAAGATCTGTGCAAATCACTTAGTGTGGCGTGAGTCTCGGTGACGCCTCTGTGATCGTTGTAGGAAGGTGAGTGAGCGAAGGTACTTGATGATGCTTCTAGCGGGACTGCCTTGAAGGTGCGTGACTCCTGCCCGTTATAGCTACCGTAGCTGAGCATGCGCCACTGACCCTGAAGCGGCACGCCCACGCCGCGTGCGGCCTGGGCCTTCTGAACAGTCAAAAGAGCAAACCTACGAACTGTTGCTGCGTTTCTTCGGAAGCACCTTGGCAGCCGCCCCAGATTTTTCTCGATGCTCTGCGTCCCTTTTCATGCGCAGGTTTTCTCCGGATCTCACAGTTTCATGACGATTCGCGACCTTCTTCGGTGGGGTCGCCGAGTCGGGAACTCTCCGTTTACTTTCGCCGAATCCGGATCAGACAGGGAGCGGGGCTGCGTGAAAGGCAGTGCTGCGGCTATGCCAAATCGCATCAAGGGACAACTCGCTTCTGAAACGAAACAGTCGGAGGCTGTCGCAGCGCATGCCTCGCTGCCGGCTCCTTCGTCCATGGAAGAAGTGGCGGTGGAGGGGTGGATCCTGATAGGGGAGCGTTTGCGTAACCAAGATGAGCGAGAGATGGTGCAGGAGGCCATTGAGCGCCATTGTCTCAAGTCGACCGCTCGCCACCCGAAGCGCCTTTCCGTCGACTACACAGCAGACCCTTACGTTTCGCGATTCCGCACGCGGTTAGAGAAAAAAATTGCTGGTGTGTTATCCGCGTCTGAAGACTCCTCGAACAAATGCACGACAACGCGCGAGCCGGCGACAGTTTCAGGACAGACGCCTCGGAAGGAGCTTGGAGCACTGCCCGGTTCTTCCGAAACGAATGGAAACGGGGGGGGCAGTAGTGGAAACCATCGTAGCACTGAATCGCGGCTGCCTCCGTGCTTTCCCTTCGTCTTCACAGAAAGTTCGTGCCGCCTCTTAGCCCTCCTGCTTCGCTGTGTTGCATTCGATGAACCCGCACTTTTAGTTGGCGAGACTGGCGGAGGGAAGACTGCAACGTGTGAGCTGGTAGCGTGGGTCGAGGGTCACCGAGCGAGTGCAGCTGCGGAGTTTGCGAAGTGCCGCGAGGCGGGGGCGGACTCAGCTCCTGACCAGGCTGTACACAGCCCCGAGGATGCGAACAAGGACACTAATCTGATGAGCATGTTTAACTGCTATTTGCAAATGGAAGCGGCAGATTTGCTCGGAGGCATGAAGCCAATTGGCAGGGAGAGAGTTCGACGCGCGGAGGAGGAGGAGCGACAGGGCAGAAGTATCTTGAAACGTTTGCTGACGTTCAGCTGCGAAAAGGATGTTACATGTGACATCGCCGAAAGTCCTGTCTCACATGCATCGCCGTCGAGTCTCCCGGCAGCATTCAGGAAGTCAGCTGCCGCGCACACCGCTGACGCCTTCCGGTTCCTGGGTGGCTCGGCTAAAGCTGTCGGAGCAGCCGTGAGCGCTGCTGGAGGGGACTGGGTCAGATGTGCAGAAATGATATGTCGGGCAATCAAGGCGGCGCTCAGACGCTCCTTAGTTACCGGGACGAATGAGACCAAAGTTACCGGGACGAATGAGACCAAAGCGGTGTCCGTCTGCAATATGGCCGCGCCGCGTCACCAGCAGAGAGGAAGCCGAGATCCTGAGACATCGACCGCGAACGCTACCGAGGGTCAGGACAAGAACGGCAGTGGGAAGGACGTCAGTACGAGGCAGTGGCAAAACATGGAGAACGAGGAAGCCGAAGATGCTGGCAGCAAACAAGCGAGCAGAAACAGGAGAAAGGCGAAGCGACGGAGAGAACGGGCAGTAGGCTCGGAATTGGACGTCGCGACCGAGAAACTCGACAGCTCCGGAACGGCAGAGCCCCCGCACTCTTTGAGCGAACAGGCCGGGACACGCCCAGGCTGCCTCGCTCGTCTGAGTGCTGCACCAAGTGGACACTCAGACGGTAAAGATCTGGCAGACAAAGAGGAAAACGCGAGTTCTGAAACGGACAGCGATCGTGAAAAATGTCGCGTCTACGTCGACGCCGTGATGAGAGCTTGCACACAGTGGCTTGCGGCTGTACGCAGGACGCAGCAGGTTTTCGAGTGGGAAGATGGCCCGATCGTGAGGGCGATGAAACAAGGCCAAATGTTTCTTCTGGATGAAATATCTCTCGCTCAGGATGCGGTACTCGAGAGGCTGAACTGTCTCCTGGAAGACTCCAGAGAAATCGTGCTCAGCGAGAAAGGTGGAGATGTAGAGATTATCAAGGCTGCCCCAGGTTTCAGGTTCTTCGCGACTATGAATCCTGGGGGCGACTTCGGCAAGCGAGAATTGTCTCCAGCTCTCCGGAACAGACTGACTGAAATCTATGTTCCTTCTTTTGACTTTGAGTCCGAGGACGCCGTAGCCCTCGTTAACCGTCGACTCTTATCGACGGCGTGCGACTTCGTGATCCGAAAGCTTGCCCAATTAGAGACGCGACTCGCTGCCGACGAGGGAGCTAATGCCAAGAAGGGGATCAGCCAAGAGGCCAATGGAAGTATGGCGCTATCGCCGTCTGCAAGGCTACCTCAGAAACAGACGGACAACGCAACAAGCTGCACGGGGGTGACGGTTGTCTCTGACGAGGACTGCCGTACAGAAGCTTGTTTGACGGCTGTGTCGTCGGCGGTGCTCAAGGTATTGGCATGGTTCGGTCGCCACGCTCAGCGAGGCACGTCGGTGCGTGATATTTTAAGCTGGGTGTCTTTCATGGACGCGTTCGTGAGTCAACAGACCCGACTTCTCGAGTCGTTGGACAGGGAGAGGGAGCGCGCCATGGTAGTTGGAGCGAGTGCCGATGGCAGGAGTTCCGCCGCGCACCTGGTCACTCAAGCTTCGGCGTGGGCGTTAATTGAGGGATTTGTACACGGAGGGTGCACGACCCTTTTAGATGGTCTTGGAGTTGGCAACGAAGTGCGTGTTAGCAGGAATGAATTGGTGGATTTGGAGATGCTCCTGTTGCACGGAGGGAAGCCTTGTGACGGTGAACCGGTGGCGCGAGACGCTGTGGACGGAGACTGTGACCCTCAGCGGACAATTGAGACGCGCATCGTAAGCCAGGGAAGTCAGAAACTGGCACGTCGGGCCATCCTGGTGGTGCTCCTGATAGAAGCGGCGAAGCTTCAGGCGTTTCTGGGGGTGACGGACATTGAAGAGGCGACCCCGCTTCGCACGCTGAAGGAAACGGCGCTGTCCGGTACCAAGACGTCTTCCTCTCGAGGTGCCGGCAGGGAGGTGCTCTTGTCCTCGATAATCGCGCTTCGTCAGAGAGGCGCCCTGACGCTTTCCTGGAGACAGGTCGTCGATTCGTTTGGAGAAGACGGCTTTGAGTGGGCGAGGCGGGCACTGCGAGAAATGGCTGAGGGGAACTCACACCAAGACCCGTTGCCAAGCGGGGTGCCGAAGCGGTGGCTCAGCAGTCTCGCTGTTGGCCCGTTCCGGCTGCCAGGGAAGCACAACGCCAAGGTGGAGACGCCTCTGTCCTGTACCCAGAGAACCCGCGAAGGCGCGGCTGCGGATCAGTTGACTGAGCACAAATCGGGACTTTCAGCTTGTGAGGCCGCCGCGACAGCGCGCGAATCCAGTGCTGAAGTCGCAGAGCGAGCTGGTTTCGTCATTAGGTCACCGGCGACTATTGTGACCCTGGGGAAACTTTTGCGATGCCTTTTGTTGGTGCAAGGAGACGTTCAGGCACCGCTAGACGACGATAGGAGGGAGACTGCAGAGGACGAGGCAGTGCCACGCCATCCGGTGCGGCGCTCCGCGACTGGGCGACATGCTGTGTTACTGGAGGGACCTCCCGGAGCTGGAAAGACCTTTGCTCTGGGAATGCTTGCAGCACTGTGTGGACGTCGTCTTGTACGCATGAATATGAGCGAAGATTCAGAGCTGAGTGATTTAGTCGGAATGTTCGTCCCCTGCGGTTCTGAGGACGAAGATCGAAAGGAGCCGTCAGAGCCAGCGGAAGTTAGCGAAAATGCTGCGAAAGCTACTGCTGAAAACCAGGATACCTCACGCGAGCGCGAGGGTGGGGCAGACTCGGATAGCACCAAAACCGACACCTCTTCACAGTTCCGGTAAGACAGCTCGCATCTGCAACAAAGTCTTTCGTGCTCCTCAGGTGCTAGCCACGTTCCAGCAGACGGCGAGCCGCTGTATCTGCCAAATATCTTCGCTGCGGTTCGTGTCGTTTGCCTTGGCTGCAGGTGGGTTGATGGGGTGCTGACGCGTGCGGTGCGGAACGGAGACTGGATTTTGCTCGATGAGATCAACTTGGCAAGCCAAGCGACGCTGGAGGGCCTGAATTCGCTCCTGGACCATCGGCGTTGCCTGTTCCTTCCGAGCTCTCCAGCGCCGCTCATTGCCCCTCCATCGTTTTGTCTGTTCGCAACACAAAACCCTGCGGCAGCACGAATGGAGTCTGGCAAGACGTGGCAGGAAGGGATGGACAGCGCCTCCGCCGATGGGCGCGCAGGTGCCGAAGAATACAACAATGTGGAAGCTGAGCTGCCGGGGGAGGAGAAAATTGGTTGGAAAACGAATTTTAATCGTGCGCCGCAGACCAGGGGAGTGAGCGGCCGAAAAGGCCTGCCACAGTCGTTCTTGAATCGATTCTACAAGCTGTCGGTAGACGACTTGGGACCGAGCGATCTCAGGGCGATCGCATCGAACATCATCAAAATCCGCCAGAACGGTGCTTTGTCAGATCTGGAGAGGACGTCTACGGTCTTCTCTTCATGCGTCGTTCAATCGGTGCTGGCGCTTCGAGGAGTGTCGTGGGCCGGAGCCTTTCAGGGCCGAGAAGAATGGGAATGGAACGTCCGGGATGTCGTCAAAGTGATGCGCCTTATTTCACAAGGAGTAAGGGGCGTCGGCGGATCGAGTAGCTGGGAAGGGTACCTTTATGACAACCCGCTTTGGAATGGGGTCGTTTGGGTTGGAGCATTAACTCTGGTGCAATTATGTCCACTCCGGCTACGTTCGTGGGAAGACAAGGCCTTAGTCCGCGTGTGACCATATGTAAATTGCCGAAATCGAGCGAATTCTTGAAGATATTAGCCACTGACCGCCGGCGAGCTTCGGCATTCACTATTGGTGACACAAAAGTGCACAGATGGTGCAGAGTAGGTGCGTGCAGAACGGATCGCAGTAAGGCGGGTTTCCCACTTTTTCTCGTCATCGTTGACAATGGTGTTTCAGCTACTGGTTTGCTGACAATCTTGTGGAATCTGCTGTTTTATTGGTCTCTTCTGTGCAGCTTCCTTCTCGGGACTTCCGTGTCGCCATTGCCGTCACACTCCTCTCCCGGCTTCGCTGCAAGAGAGATGTTGACGCCGCATCTGCCTGTCTTCAACAGTGTTTTGAAATGGCAGGGATCCACCCAGGCAGGGTGCAGAAAGCAGCAGACGGTGCAGCCCAAGACAGCGACCGGTTTTCAAATGGCGAACGGCTTGAGTGGTGGAATTACTGGGGACGCCGTTTGTTCGAAGGAGGAAGTGTGACCCAGTCAGTGGTGGGCGACATGTCGCGTCAGCGCCTGTCATTCGGCTCGAGCGCTGCAGCAACAGCTGCTAGCGCTAGGGGGAACCAGGGTTTCTTGGAGTTCTTGCGCTTCGACGGCAGTGGCGGCAATTTGTGGATAGGCGAGATGGCCCTACCTGTGGCGGCGGCCTCATGTAGAGACGCCGAGGGTGGACGTTCTCGATCGGAAGCCGCCACTGAAGCAGCGGAGCCTCCGGCTGCCGCACCTTCCAACGACACCATGGTGGTGCTCCTCGATTCTCAGAGAGCGCTCATCGGCGCTGTGGCCTGCGCGGTCAAAGCGCAGTGGCCTGTTCTGCTAGTCGGCGATCCGGGAAGCGGTGAGCGCAGTGCGGGTAGACTCAAAGGAATACTGGGCGTTTGTCTCCTTTTTCGCGAACCACATGAAGGGTGCTGGGCCCCGTAGGCGTTTATGATGGCTAGATTTGCTCGACGAGTCATGCGTACGACTAACTACTGAAGTGCAGGTGGCCAAGGACAGTGTAACAAGCGAGGCCTGTAGGCCCAGCGATCCCGCGAGTTTATGCTAGTCGAAGGCGGAAGAAGTCAAATGCTGGTTGCATAATGTGTAAACCAAGTGTTTTGTTACCACGTCAGCCGCGTCGCCATTTGTGAGTCGACTTCTCGCTTCACCTCACCCCGTGCTTGCCTTTCTCTTCGTATGTGGTATCCCTCTGCTCTCAGGAAAGTCGAGTGTCGTTCGCTGGCTAGCCAGCGCCCTTCGTGAGCCGCTGTGTGAGATGCGGCTTTCGCCCACGATGGACTCTTCAGATCTTTTCGGTGCTTTCCAAAATGTAGACGATTTCGGAGAGTTGCTTGAGATTGCTGCCCAGGTTGATTCTCTTGCCCTGGGATTTATTCAGCAGTGTACTACTTCTCCAGAGGAAGAGGTGTGGCCTGCCGACGTAGAGCAGACTCTGAGCACTCTGCAGGCGGGTCGAGCACGACTGGAATTCGTCAGAGGCTTTACTAGGACGAGTGTAACCGACAACGGCCGGGATGCTCAGCAGCAAGGAGGGGACGGGTTCACATCTCTTGGTGAGGCATGCCGAAACGTACTGCGGATTGTGATGAAGGCCTCTGGATTAGCTCCGAAACGCCCTGCCTCAGAGGGCCTTCAGCTGTCCCCAGGGCGAGGTAGCTGTGTGTGGGGTAGTCTTCGCTGCCTAGGACTGGACGCAAAGCGTCTAAATCGACGTCTCGTGAAGCTGATGGCATCTAGGTCGAAACCGTCCACTGGTGCAGCGGAAGGCGGTTCGCAGAGGTTCAAGTGGCAAGATAGCCCACTAGTGACGGCGGTTGAACGGGGGAGCTGGATGCTGCTCCGTGATGCACACCTTTGTCCACCAGCTGTCTTAGATCGGCTGAACGCCCTGCTGGAAGAAAATGGCGAGCTGCTTCTTACTGAGTCAGGACGGCCTCGTCGGTTGCGGCCTCATTCGCAATTCCGTATTTTCTTGACAGCCGAGACCGAACGGGCGAAGGCTCTCTCAAACGCGCTCAGGAACCGTTGCTTGGAAGTTTTCGTTCAGTCAGCAGCAGGCGCCGCCACGCAAGGTTACAAGGGAGTTACGGACGTCATAGAGGGCAAAGATGTCGAGACGACCGCAGATGCCGGGACAAGTGATGCTCTCGCCCTGACTTATTCCCTTGGTGACAGCCGCACTCAGACGTGCAAAGACGTTTCCATACTCAAGCAGTCACCGACGATACCGAGGCAGCTTAGCGGCGATGCGACATCAGCTTTCCGTCGGTTCGTGAAAGCGCTTCTTCGGTTTGATGGACGGGATAGAGCCTCGCGCGCCGACGACGACTTCCCCGCAGAAAGCTACGAACACAGCGCCACCCAGAGAGTTTGCTCTGCCGGCTTCTTGACGAGATGCGGTTCAGCCTGGGTTCAGCCGTTGCTGGAGGCAAGTATGGCACCTCCTTCTGTCGGGTTCGCCACCGATCCGGGTTGGAAGCCGGGTCAGTCGGGGTCCGCAGTTGTTACTTTGAGACTTCTAGGAAAGTTCCTGGACTGGAGCAGAGTCCAGCACCGGGGCGACAACATCCCAGGCGAGATTTGTGATGCGGCAGGACACATGGATGCAACGAGAATCGCTGTTGCAGAGTTTGACGGGTGCGACAAGGGGACGTATTTGCTCGCGGCTGCTATGGGCGGAACACACGCTAGACTTATTGGTCTCATGGAGAAGCTGGCAGGCAATGAGATTCAGATGTTCCTGAAGCTGGCACGTAGGGAACTCACTTCAAGGTCGTCGGGCACCATCTACGGGTACACCACCGAGGGCGACTCTTTGCAGGCGGGCGAATCTCTCAGCGTCACGGACGACGAATGGGGAGCCACGGTACATGGCTCAAGTGAGAAGGAACAATCCGTCCGGAGGTTTTTGCAACATCTACGCGAAGGGTTTGCGGAGCCTATCCTTGCTGAAGGGCTCCGAAGACTGGCAGAGATGGTGCAGCAATCAAGTTCTGGAAAGAAGGCGCGAACCCGGGCGACGTGGGGTTGTCTGCAGGGCTGGTGTCAAACGTACCTTTCTACTTGTCGGTTGGCAGAGGCGGACCAGAAGGATTCTTGCGACAACTCCACGCTTGTTGCTGACGATGTTGCCGAAGACCACGGGACGTGCTCGGCTTCCGACCCTTTCCTGAACTCCATCGATTTCAATCAACTCTTCACCTCATTCTTGTGGAGGTATGCCGATGTCTTTGGCGATGGTCCCGTTTGGAGGCTGGTTCTTTTGCTGCTTCTTCAAGCGTCTCTCGAGTCACAGGCGGCTTGTGCTGGGCTTCGGATTGGGCTGCCCGGCGTCGAAAGGCAAGGCCCGCACGCCACTGCTTCTCAAAACCTGGCCTCGCGGCAGGGATCGCGTGCGGCATTCCACGCGGACAGTTCCGCCGGCATCATGCTTCCGGGTTCCTCGCACAGCCTTCTCCAGCCGGCCCTCCAATACCTCTGCACAACATCCTCAGCGACAGCCACTCTTGGGTACATGCCAACTGGACCTGCGACGCAGATCCGCACTGAGGCAGCGCTGCTTCTGGCCCTCCTGCACTCCCGCCGAAGCTTCCAGACGGACGGCGCGACCCTAGGCGACGTCGCCATAGCGCTTCAGATGATCGTTGCTCACTCCGCGTCAAAAGCGGAGCTGTTGCAGCGTCTTTCGTTCTTGTCCGCAGTCTGCACTGCGTACAGCGAGCCCCACACGAGGACAAATCTGGCCCAGGGTGCAGGTCGGGTCGGTGTCAGTCCAGGGGGCGATGGGCCGTTGTCTCCCCAGACCCCACGCGGTCGCGCCCGTGGGAAACGGGAACGCATCGACAGTGGGTCGGAGAGGCCGCAGGAAGAGGCAGAATCTGGAGCGGCTCTGCACTCTTTCACGTCTCTTGTCGATGCCTTGTCAGAGGAGTACCTGCTCGCATCTGTCGAGGCTCTGTCGGGCAGCGTCGAAACCGCAGGCAGGGCCTTCACTGCAATGTCTGTACTTCGTCAGCGCCTTCAGGGGGATGAGGTTCCCGTCTCGCGAGGACTAGTCAGTGGCCTCCCGCCAGTGTTGGAAGCGTACAAAACACTCGCGTGCTGGAATGTGTCGCACGAAGCGGCAGCTCAGGGTGTAGAGTCTCGCGAAGCTAAGTCTCGAACAAGACCAAGAACGTATGTCGGAGAAATGCCTGACAACAAGCACACCGCGGTTGACCAAGGAGCGGGGATGACGCTGCCAGCCAGTGGCGAAAGCGACAATGCGCTTGCTACATCTGTAGAGGAAATGCGTCTCCTTCGCAGCCTGTTACAAGCTTTCGAGGCGGCATTCCGCTCCCTGCTGTTGCCTGCTCGATTAGTCGCCTCTCGGCAACTTGTTGAAGCTAAAACGCGGACAGATCTTGATGCTTGGGCAACAAAATTTCTCTCCCCTAGGTTTTCTGCTTTTTGCGGCATTTCCGACACCCCACCTGTCTTTGGGCGTACCGCGGGGCCAAGCAATGGAACAGAAATGGAATCATACCCGGAAAGCCAGATAAAGGCAGCAGTGTGTCCTGAACCAGGGAGCCAGGGCGTCGGCAAAGGCGCTTGCGCTTCAGGAACTCGACGAGGGCCAGCGTTTTGCGTATTGCTTCTGTCGCACATGCAAGCGACTGGAATACCTTTTCACTGGGAGATGAAACGGTATTCCCACCACGAGAATGCGGAGAGCTTTGCAGGACATGCAGATGCTGTTTTCTCTCTCGTGACGCCGGCGTTTCTCCTTTCGTTACACGATGCACTTATGCGGGCGTATGACCACTTGGTTTCAGAAATTACCGTGCACTTTACAAACCCTCGCCGTTGCTCCGTTGTCACTCTTGATGCTCGGCGACTTGATGGGAGCGGGCTGCAAATGCGTGATGCGATTCGGAAGCACACTGCGGGTCTGGCCGTACTGACAGAGTCATTTGTTTGCCTCATCCACCTCCTCGAGCACCTCCTCAAAGCCTATCCGTTCAGCGACCTCGTGGCGACCTGTCCGTGGGCGAGCCGTAGAGACCCTAACCTCGAAGCAGCCGTCGACTCACGCCGTGCCGCGGTCCCGTGCGGGTCGTCGCGCTTGGATGCCCACAGCCTTGGTATCCAAGAAGGGATGTTGCTTCGTGACAAAAGGAAGGAAGTCGTCAGCAGGACGGCGGACGCCAAGTGGGCCAACGAAGCGTGGGCAGCCGCTAAACCCGCAGTCGCTCTGCTGCTACGCAGCCTGATTCCATCTGTGCTCCACGTGATGGATGTATGCCCACATGCCTTTTCCGACGCTATCCTGCGACAGTCAGTGTTAACTCTCGGAGAGCTGGCGGGGGTCGGCCGTTGGACTTACATTCATTCAGGAGAGCAGGCGTCGCTGGCCGGTTGCCCACAGAAGACTGCGCGCGAGTGGAGTATTCAGCCTGACCGAAGAGGGACCTCTCTTGCGAACCTGGAGCTTCATTCTTCATGCCGGAGGACCACAGACTTCAACAGCATGAGGACGTCGAATCACGTGGCGTCAGTCTTCCTGACTTGTCGCATGCAGCCGCCTGTGCATTCCCTTGCTTCGTGGCTGCTTCGTGCTCTGCAACAGGCAGCCGTGATGGCGTCGTCAGTCTCCGCGGCACTTCCTGATTCTGCGTCACTGGCACCATCCAGCAGCTCGGAACCGTATAGCTTTGACTTGGCGATGCAGGCCGTCGAGGCGTTCGCGCACTCCGCACCTACTTTGCCATCTTTGGTTTCCTTTCTTCAACGCGTGAGCAGGCCAGCGATGGACAGAGCCGCCTGCGTAGGCGAGAATGCCCCGATCGGTGATCGCGGCCAGGCCTCCGTATCCACTCGAGCGTCCTTGCACGACCTCTTCTCCTCTCCTACGCCTCGTTTCCTCAAGTATGCAGTGTCGTTTGGCGCTTTACTGAGAGCGTCTGGCGCGTGTTACGAGCAGGGGCAGGTAATTCGTGCGCGAAACATCGAGCGGCAGCTCCTTGGGTATTTGCTGCTGGCGCGGTCACGCGACCAGGGTGGAATCCGTGGACACGGCCAGGCGCTCGAGTTGTCCGCTGATAGCCAGATCCTTGTTACAGCGGGCGTCAATAGTTCCCCCTGGGCCGAAGGCGGCTGCCCTGCCGTGGCGCGAATCACGCGGCTGCACACCCGACTCGCGGTTCTGCAGCATGCGTGGCTGCTTTGGCGCGCTGGCGCACTCGCTTTGGCAGGTGAATCAGGGAAAGAGCTCAGAAACGAGGAAGCATGCGCCAATGACACGTGTTCCTACACCTCAACAGGGAGTGGCGCTGCCCCAGTCGCTAGTCTCACCCAGGAGCTTGTCCAGCATCTTCAACTTGTCGCGCCCTTGTTCTTCCAATCAACTGGGTGCAGCGGTTCGGGAAGAAGAGCACGAGGATTGGGCATGCCGAAGCTCGCAATGGAGATAGGAAACGAGGGTGAACAGTGGACGACGGGCATCCGAGATTGTTTCCCGCCAGCGTTAGTGGAAGGCTCGTCGGCATTTGTATCTTTCTGCTGGGAACTGGAAGCGAAGGCCCCTTTAAGGAAAAGCGAGTTGCGCGCTGACTCAGGAGCGAAGAGTTCGGCTCCCCGTAGAAGGCACCAGCAGACTTCACAAGGAAGGCGGTGCGTTGCTGACGCGACAGGACTGGGTCTGGAAGCGATTTCATGCACACTGGCTGCGCTTTTTGATGTCGCGTCGTTCGCCGCTGAGGTCTCAGGAAGCGTGCGCGGGAACCCGTCACAGATGATGGTGGATGGCGTTGGTGGCTGTAAACCTCGGAGCGAGGCAGACGGAGATGAAGCGGGCAGAGAATCTGCCAAGCTGCTTCAGGTTGGCCTTTTGCCGGTTCGGACCCTTGAGGCAGTTGCGGATCTTGCCGGTCGCATCTCCAATTTCCTAGAGGATACCAACAGGGAAGGCAATCCGATCAGTGGTGCCCTGACACTCGCCCCTGAAAAAACGGCGGCAGGAAGCGGTTTCCCAGCCGCGGCTGCAGCCGCTCTGCCGGCCGTGAACGACGGGCGCCTTCACCTTTCCCACCTTGAGGTGGCGGCCTCAGTCCCCGCCATGCTAGACAGCGCGTCGTGGACAGGTTACACCTTCGAAATGTGCTCCGAGATGCTGGAGCACGCCACTGTTGCAAGCGCTCGGCATTTGGTTGCCGCCGCTCTTCGGCTGAGACGCCAACTGCACTGGTTTGCGACGCAGGCCAATAAACGAGCGATTTCCGGGGCAAAACGCGGCCTCCGGAGCTTGGAGTCGAACGCCTACAAGAAGGAAGGCAGCTCGTCTGCACCTCGGAACGTCTCCCACACGCTGGCGACTATCGAGCCGAAACTTCAGGAGCCGCTGGATGATGTGACGAAAGAAAAGGCCAGATGGCTAACCCTTCTTGGATTCTTCACGGCACTTGCGTCCTCAGCGCCGGAGAATATTGAGAAAGTGCAAACGGAGGATGCTGATCAGCGGCCTGGCCATTCGCGTTCGGCAGAGAGTCTGGAGGAGAGTATGGAAGGGTCGCGGCACCGGGGCTGCTCCACAGCAGCGTTGTGCAACCAGACGACCGAATTGATCATGCAGAAGGTAAACGCACCACAACGAGGCTGTCCAGAACCGCCGCGTGCTTCTAGTCGGCACCGAAGCCCGAGCATGCTGGACGCCCGTGAGACCTCAAGGTACCTGAGATTGCTGGCGGCAGGGGACGCCGGCCACTCTCCAAATCAGGCACCAGCGTCCTTTGGTGCCTCGACGCCCGTAGTGCGCCGCGTGAAGCTGCCAGAGGAAGCGTTTCCAGAGGAGCAGTTAGCAGCGAACGCTAGGCGCTATGCTGGCGCAACTGCGAATCTTCTTGCCGCATTGGTCGCCCCTTGCGACACAGAGAGCGATCGAGGGCTGCCGACCGATGGACACGAGGGCGGATATTGGCGCGGAGTCCTAGGAGTGACGCTAGGCTTGTGGGGAGCGCATGCGGCGGTTGCAGGATCAGCCAAGGCGCTGAGGGAGCGTTGCTCGATGCAGAAGCTAGCTGACGAGGCGGATAGAGACATTCTGCAAGTGAACGCAACCATGGAGGCTTGGCGGCTCATGGGTCTGCTTGTTGCCGGAGTGAATGCACCTCCGGAAGTGGAGACAGCAGGCCTGGAGTCCATGCATCCCGACCACCCACGAGGGGACTCTGCAGGCAAGGAAAAAGGCGTTGGGGGGGCGCCGAGCACACCCAGAAGCGACGCTTGCGTCGGGTCCGACTCTCCACACACTGCAGCAACGGCTGTCTTGCGTCAAGAACAACGACGTATGCAGCGTTTCGTTGCCGAGCTGGACCAGAAGATTAAAAGCGGCAGTTTAATGGGAGAAATGCTTGAGGTTCCACACGACATTTTGAGGTTGATAGAGCTGCGGTGTTGCCCTGAGGTGGAGAGTTCACTTTGCCTGACCGGCCAGACTGGCGGTCTCCGGGATGCCACCATGACAGAGGACGTCGTGCGTGCAGACGGGACATCACGGGCCACTGCGATGGAAGTGGACTACGTGCCGGGGACGTGGGAGGGAAGTGAACAAGCCAAACGCGGCAGTTATTTTGGACAAGCTGAAGCAACCGACTGCGTCATCTCAGCGTTTCGAGATGCCGCCGCTGTACGTGACCAGGACACGGAAGCGATGCAGAAGAAGGCAGAAACCTTTCTCCTTACTTCCTTGTCACCAGAGACGTAAGTGCCGAACCTCAGCTTTGACCCTGTACCCAGGCTGGCCTGATGTTGACGACTCCCGAGTGGCTGTGATTAGAGAACTTGTCATCGTGCGAAACGCTCTCCTCAAGAATGATGATCCGCAGGTGACGACCCACTTGATTGGTGTCTCTCTTGCCCTCCCGATTCTGTGTTTTGCGGCCCGTCGGCATGCACACATCAAGCGGTTGCGTTCGTATGCTCCCAGATAGTTCGTGCAAAGGCGTCCTCGAGTGCTGCTTGGCGTGGCACGCAATGCACTGGGAAAGGCGAGGGTTGGACGATTCAGAAATCGCCGCTAGATGCCGAGAGGGATAGCGCGTTGATTCCACTTCCCGCGTGATCGATTTCGCGCTGGCTGAACTGGTCATGCCCCCATTCTGTCTTGTTTGGTTCTTGCTGTGTGACTGTTTACAGGCTGGCGGCGCTGCCTCTCAATTTCCTTGAGCCGTTTTTGGTTCCGGAGTCTCACAGTGGAGGAAAGCTACGCCCCTTCAACACAGGCTCCCTACTGCAACCTCCCTCCGTTGACGCTCTTCATTCTTTCATGTCTGCTGTTGGAGGGCTCAGTTCGACGTGCCTGTCCTTCATCGCGTCTTTACGTTCCAAACATCCGGTTCAACACCTCCCGCACCGACTCGCATTTTCCCTCTTCTTCTTCCTCCACGGTCTTCAGGAGGTTGTCTTGACGAGTTGTTTGCTGCGCACTGCGGCGCCGTCTCCCATCGGGCGGTTGCTTCCTGTCCCCCCTCCGTCGACACAAGCTGCAGTGGCAACTGGGGTCCGGGCCCAGGGTGAGGATATCGAGGGACACGCGGCTTCTGAGGCATTTTCTGGGGAGCTTTCCATGCAAGACGGCAGCGGTGCTGCGGCAGCTTTGGTACCAGGTTTGACTCCTGTGGCGATGACGCATCGGTGCTGCGCAACGATTGACTTTGGCCGAGTGCCCTTACAGGTGCCGGGCGCCCGTGCCGAGACAGTGTTTCCCATTCTTGTTCAGTGCGGGTCAGAGACAACGCAGGTGGATCCAGGCATCCGCGACGCTTCAGATCTCGTCTCCGTGTCTGACGCTGAGGGGCCCAAGCATGGACTCGACCGGAAGCGTGATTCATCAGGTATCCCTCTGCTGCAGCAGGCTTTGTGGCTGGTGCATCGCGAGAGGGCATCCGCGGATAACGGAGCCTCGGCGCAGTCAACCTGTGAGCCGGTTCGCGTCGACATGGGAAGCAGGAGTGCCGATGCTACCCCCAAGGACGCCTCCGGCATGTGGCCTGTGTATACGTTTGTGGCTACACAGTATCGAGACGGCTGTACCGCAGCGCAACGGCGCTGTCTTCTGCGGGCTCTAAGACAGCTAGCAGATCACCAAATCGCTTTGCGGCATCGGGCACAGGCGGAGGAAAACCAGGGGACGAGCAGGGCGGATGTCCTCGCCCGTTTAGCTGAACTTGTTGAGGACCGTTCCGCTGTGCCCGAGGGTACTCCTGCGACCGTCGCTGGACGGCGTGGAGCTCTGAAAGCCGCGAGACAGAGCGCGGTGCGAGAGGAAGTCGAAGAACTTTTCCCGTCAGGGGAGGACGAACTCACAGGTGCGCCAAAGGATGAGGCAGCTAGCGACAACTTGGAAAATGGAGAGGGTGACGGGAGCGGCGGGACACAGTACACGCAGTGGTGTGACACGACCGAGGCTGTCGAGACCGGCGATTCACAACAGGGAAGCGACCAGGAGAACAGCAGTAAGCGTTTCGACGCGAGAGCTGCAGAGCTGTGGCAGCAACTGATGGAAGTTGAGGGAGAGCAGATTAGCCTCGTGGCCGACGAGCTGGCGGACCGCTCAGGGACAAGGAATGGGCGCGGCGCCAAGGCCCCCGGTGTCGCAGATCACGACGAAAGGCTGCATTCCGGGCGGACAGCAATGATTGGCGCGCTCTGTCTGTCGATGGTTAGTAAACGGGCGACGGCGCGTGCACCGACCTCGGCAGCACCCTTTCTCCTGACGCT
Source organism: Neospora caninum Liverpool (assembly GCF_000208865.1). Classification (NCBI taxonomy): domain Eukaryota; phylum Apicomplexa; class Conoidasida; order Eucoccidiorida; family Sarcocystidae; genus Neospora; species Neospora caninum. Next base: position 1,863,292 of record NC_018392.1, read on the forward strand.
CACTTCCCACACCGGGGAGCCCCTGCCGGCTGTCCGCATTCCGGCTGCCTTGGACTCTGAATCTGGGCCGTCTCTGCTTGCCCTCATTCTCCGGGTCGCCTCTCTGCTGCTTCCGTCTTCTCCGTGCGAGCTCGAGCGCGAAGAACGGCAGCTGCAGGAACTCCTTCACGACGACCTTCTGGACGAGCACGGCGAGTTCGACAAGGACCTCGCCGTGGAGGAAGAAACCCTGCAGAACACGGATTCGGCGCAGGCCTCCCAAGCGGATGCGACGGGCGACGGCAGTCAATCGACTCTGGCGGCGCCTACGCCAGAAGCGGTCGAGCGGCAGCTGGCGCTGGAGCGACGTCAACGTGAACGTGAACGCGCGCGGAAACTGCGGTTTTCACAGCTTCTGTCGGGCGGCTCTTCGTGGGGATCGAAGAAAGGCCTCCGCGGCGAACTGTCCGCTGCATGCTCGTTCTACGCGTCGGGGCATCCCAGCCTCCTTCGTGCTCTGTGGCCAGCCGTAGAAAGGCTGGACACAGTTGCGCGGCTTTTCCTCCATGTCGTTGAAGAACACCCTGCTCTCGAATCTGTCCTGGCTCTGGTGGAAAAGATCGCGAATCTCTCACTTCTGCGAACGCCTCCCGCCATAGCAGTGAACATGCTCGAGGGCCTCCTCGATCGAGCGGAAACCTGGCGACAGTCGATAGATCCCTACCACATTGCCATGCTGATTGAGCAAAAGTGTCCGGATTGGGAACTGCGAGACCTTACGGAGACAGAGAAGGAAGAGCGGCAGCGACTGGCCAACGAGGCAGGGCGCAGCGGCGTGCCTGAGGCGTCTGCGACTAAAAAAGATCAAAGTGAAACACCGCAGACCGCGACACCCGAGAAAGCCGAAGCGCCTTCGAGACTCTTGGTGTCGCGGATGTTGTTCCGAAGATGGGAAGCAGCCGTAGCAGCAGTACAGCGACAAGTGGTGTTGCTGCGTCAGCGTCAACTCCAGGAGTGGCGTTTCCTGCGCGAATTCCGGGAGCAGAAAGAAAGCCACGTGGCCGTTCAGTGGATGCCGTTTTTGTGGTGTGCAGAAGCCGCATGCGATCCATCACACGATTCCGAATCCGGCGACGACGCTGTGAAGGCATCTGAGTCGCAGGATAGATCTCCAGCAGCGATTGCCGCGCAGCTTCTCCACCAAAAAGCCGGTGCGGGCGCTCTTCTCGAACTTCTTCTCCAGTTTCTTCGCTCTGCGTCTCTCGGCCAGTGGGAGACTCGCGTTAAAATGCTGGAGGTTTGCGGAGCCATGCGCCGGGATCTGTGTTACCTACGGGACGGCGCTGTCCGCCAGCAACGCCCGGCCCGAAAGGGAACATTTGGAGCAGAGACGGGCAACACAGTTCCACAGAATGTCTCCGACTGCCCCGCAGTGCAGAGCAAAGCTTCGGATACGCCTCAAAGAACGGACTGCGAACTCGAGATGTCGAAGGAGATGATTTCTGGGGCGCTGCTGCAGCACCTGGCCCGCTTCACTGTTGCTTCGGGGTGGACAGTTGCAGTGGAAGCGGAACTGCGACGAGCGCGCAAGGAGATGGATCGCAGAGTCCACGAATTGGTGAAGCTCACACGCTGGGACATCAACAACCGCGTGGCCATGAAAGAGTAAGCGGACGTGTGAACGTAGATAACGGTTTGAAAATGGAGTGGAAGTTCGCATAGCAGAAGGGTTATTGCGCACGGCTTTGTTTTCTCCCCCAGCTTCACAAGGGATCTTCGCATAGTCGATAATGGCAAATCCCTGTAAAGTACATTCGCCATGTGTAGTTGAGTCTAGTACAGATCTATCTATCTATCTATCTATCTATCTATCTATAAATCTGGCCAAGCTCCATCTGTGTACAAGCTGTACAGCGTTACCACTAGTTTGCCGTGAGTGGCGTTTGCCTGACAGACTCTTTTTCTGGCATGAACCACAGGCAGACACTGGTATGCAGTCTGCAGCACCTTTCTGTATCAGCGATTGTCCAGCGACAGACGATTTCGGTCCAAGTGTGAGCGGGACTGTAGGCACGACGGTGATGGTAAAACAGTCGCAGTCAGGAAATTTAGCGGGGTTTAGAGTCACATTTTATTTGAAAGATAGCTCCAACTACGGAAGCTCGACCGGTGGGATTCTCTTTGCCAGGTCCGGCATACCACTTTCGATGTGGAAGGCGGAGCCCTGTTTGCGCCACCCTTGGCCGAAAAGACTACGCCGGTATGCGGTCGTTTTTGTCTGTGCTTTGTTCGTTCGCCAGATCCATTCACCGGACTCACTACGAGCTGCGAAAGGCTATTAAGAAATTTGAGGAAACTGTCATTCTGGCGGCGGGTCCCACAGTGTTGGCGACGCCTGCCGCTGCAGCTGTTCTCGGCAGAATCGTGACGTTTGTTTTGAATCAACCGCTTGAGACTGTCCTTACCCCTGGAACTCACGCCGCCGACGAGATGGACTCGTCTCCGGAGCAGACTTCCCGTCTTGGTACCGCCCTCGCAGATGTGGTTCGCACCGTTCCGCTTTTCTCGGACGTGTTCCGAACTGACTTCGGCGTCCAGAGTGGCCGCTCCAACCAGGTCGATCCAGCCTCGAATTCTCTGAGGCCGTCGCTTTCATCGGACCCTTTCATTGTCCAACTGTTTGGCGGCGCTGCGCTGGTAGATACGACGATGACAGATCTCGCGCATGAGTTTGCAGCCTTGTCATCCGAGTTCTCTCGAGCTCGAGACGGTCTTGAAACTGCTGCAGCCGCAGGCGCCGGCCGTGAAACTGAAGAGGAGGCTGCGAGTGCCGCAGAGCCTCCCATTAGTCGACAGCAACTGCAGCGGATGTACTTGACGTTTAAACAATCTCTACAGTCTACCTTGAAGGTGCCTGTCTTAAGGACGGCAGCGTCTTCGTCGCTGGTAGTCCTGGCGCTTTCGGACGACACGGGGCTTCCTTCTGCGTCTCCACATCCGCTGACCAGCGGCTGCTTCCTTGAGGCTGTCGATCCTACCGCGCGTGCTGGTGCGCGTCTCGCTTTCTCCCCAAAGTCTCCCAGTGACAAGGCGCCACCTTTCTCACTCGACAAGGTCACCGCTCAGGGACACCGAAACTTCTCCGTGGCCTTACTTCCCAGTCTCCTCGTCCCAACCTGGAAGTCAGCTTCCAGACACTGGTACCCGCAATTGCAAGTATTCTGGCAACTCCTCCGACTCTCGACTCCTCACCGGGATGTGGTCCAGGACCGTCCGCTTCTCCTAGGTCTGCTAGCCTCTTTACTCCTTCAACAAAGTCAGCAGCGGCGCCGTTGCTGGACAGCCGCCGCGGGCTTGCAGCGCGCGATCGATTTTCTTGAAGTGAGCTGTGCGGGGCCGACCGTGGCGCTCACTAGGGAAGCCTTCGAACGCCTTCTGGAGGCACTGGAACGCACCAGAGAGGCGTTGGAGCAGTGCAGACTGATTCTCCTCTCTCCTGAAGAGGCTGGGCGCTACAGGGACTGTGCACCATCAGCGCGAACAGGGGAAGGCCAGAATCAAGGAGAGGGACGGGAAACAGGACAAGGGACTGACGCACGTGCCATGAAGAGCGACCGAAGTGGATCGAGCATACCGAACGCGCTCTGCGGTGGACAGCCGTGGGAACTGGATGAGAATGCCGTGGAGACTGTTGATGGACCGGTCGAGAGGGGAGAGTGGGAGGCGGAACGTCGGCGACTTCAGGACTCACATGTCCTTCTACAGGACTGTGTGGACGCAGCAAGGAACACGCAGCAACTCCTCCTGCAGTCGCCTGAGTGGAGAGTGACTCGATACATGGCTGAGGGAAGAACCGCCGCAAAAGACGTGCTTCGGGCCCGCTGCCAAGTCTCGCAGGAAACGCCTGATCCCCCCATTGGCGCTGTGCGTGTCCGGGTGTCTCTGTTGCGAGAGTTGCGACAGCGCTGCGTCGCCGTGGAACAGCGCCTGCTTCATGAGGCGACCAACACGGCTCTTGCGGCCGACCTCCCGTCTGTTGCTTTGAGCGGCCTCGTCGATTGCCTTAAACAGCAGCGAGCTTGGATTGAGGCTCCCCTTCTCGCCTATGATACCCACGCAGAGGCGTGCGCTCCCTACGAGCTCGATGCTTGCAGAGCTCTGATGGAACGCCTGGGGGGAATTCTAGGGACGTCTGGGAAAGCCGGTGCCGCGTCGACGGTGGATACATCCCTGTTTGGCGGCGTATCGTCTCAGACTCATCCTGTCCTGGAGCGTTTTCCTGTCCCGTCTCTAGAGGAGGCGTTCCCTTTCGAGGAGCTTGCTTCCGCTCTTCAGGCCTTTTCCCTCGACCTTCCCCCCGTATCGTCGCTCGCAGCCCGGCCCACTGCTACGGACGGCTGTGCAGAAGAACGCGGGGCGGCCGTGAAGTTGGCATGCCAGGCGGTCTTGAGGGGACTCGCACTCGTCCTGGTCGCCTTTGACTGCTTGGAGGGGACGAGTCGAATCGGTCTGGCTGCGGCGCAACAAATGCAGCTTCTCATGGAGCGTGGCTTGGGAAACCTCGACGTCAAGGGCGAGGAAGAAGAAGCGACAAATGGACAGAGGGACGAATGGGTTGCTGGCACAGGACTGGGCGACGGGACAGGCGAGAAGGATGTGACGGACCAGCTGGAAGACGAGTGGCAGTTTGACGGCGAGAAGGGCGGAGACGAGAACGAACAACGCGACACCAAGGAGAATGGCGACAAGAAGGATAAGGCAAGTTCGCGGAGGACAGGACGACAGAACCACTCGGTTCCTCGTTTAAGCGAGAGGGGACTGTCTGCTGCGCTTCCTTAGAATGGCTCTCCCACTGACCCCCGCAGGCCCCGAAGTGCAACCGCGTTTCCCTTTTCTTCATCACGCTCCGCTTTGTGTCATGGGTTTCGCTCTTTCGCTGCACTGGTGTGTGTGCAGGATGACGCCATGGAAGTCTCTTTTGACTTCGACGGAGCGGAAACTGCGAAACCACGTGAAGATGACGAACGCGAGGGGAGGCAACGGAAAGGCGAAGAGGAGCAGGAAGACGTCGAAATGAAAGAGGGTGACGTGGACCTAGATGAAGGAGGCCAGTTGGAGAACAAGAGGTGGGAAGGGAAAGGCAGTGACGAGGAGGACAACGACAGCGATGAACCAGCCAATAACGAGCGCAAGAAGGGGAAGAGCGAACAAATTGAGGCCGAAGGTGGGGAAAAGGAGGGAGAGACCGAACTCCAGGCGGCAGACGAGACGCCAGAAGGCAGGCGGAAGCAAGACCCAGACAACAAGGAAGACGGGAAGAAAGACATGCCGTTGGACGAGGAAGCAGACGATCAGGTGCGTTGACGATTCGATGAAGAACTCTTCGCTGACGTGTTGGAAGAGTGGCAGATACCTTACGTCTAACTAGAGGGAAGAGCCACTGAACAGTTCCCAGCGCCGTTGCTGAGACATTTCAGGACGACGCGCGCCAATGTGGAGGATTGAAGGCTGGCGGTTGGCGCTTGAGGGGCTGCTCTGCTCTCACTGTTTTTTAACTGTGGTTTGAAGCGCCGTTTCCGACGCATCCTGTGTGCGTGCCATTTTGCAGGAGGTCTCGTCGGGCGATGCTGACCAGACAGAGGAAGGCGAAGAGGAGACGCAAGATTATAAGGTCAAGATTGAAGGCGGCCAGGGCGACAAAGAGGAAGAGGCTCCCGATGACCAGGAGGGCCTTGGCAAGGATGAGCTCCCTCAAAAATCCGAAGATCAGGACGCGGGCGGAGAGGGCGACATCGAGGAAGAACAAGACAATGCAGACGAGTCGGAGAGTTGCGACGAGGCAGCGGAACAGCAAGCCGGTGAAATGAACCATCGCGGGTCAGAGGCGCAAGGCGAAACTGGCCAGCAGGAGGATCTGGACGTCGATGCGGACTTGGTCTGCGACGCGGGCGAGGAGTCCGATGCTGAAGGAGAAGCCGAGCCTCAGGACTCGGAAGCCGTCGACGGCGCCGAGGGCGAAGAGTCTCAGGCCCAAACTACGAGCTGTGATCAAGGCGACACAGGACGCAACGAGCCAGAGGCTGACCCAGGCGACGCAGGAGAGGAAGACTCAGGAGAGCAAGGCGCGGATGCAGAAGACGACGCAAACGCGGACAAGCAGGATCCCCATCACCAGGGTAAGTGCGGAGGTGACGGTTGGCACCGAAGATGCGCTTTTAGAAGCACGTCTCTCGGGTGTTGGGCGTGCGCGGGCAGATGACCGACTCCTGGAAAAAGGTTCAAGTTGGCTTTATAACTTTAATTTACCGGGAAAGTTTCCGCACGACACGAGCCTGATCGCAGCGTCCTGATGGGCCCGATGCCGGTGGAAGGACGTATCCGGGGGTGACCTACGGAGGCGTCACCCTGGCAGTTTGTGAGGCCTTGCCCATGTAGACGCGGCAAGAGAGGACGGTGTACCGGTGCTTCAAGTCGCCTGCCGAGGAGGAAACACAAGAGGCCGCTGAGTGTTTCCGTTTCCTTGGCAGAGGATACGTCTTCTCTGAGGAGACGGGAACATACTAATGACGGTTCCTTGCACTCGAGAGGGAGGAAAGACAGCGGGACCTGTCTTTTCCTGTTGCTGAGGCCAAGCGCGACTGTTGCAAGTATCTATCTTACACGTCTTCGTTTCTCTGTGGCAGTGGCAGGCCAGCGGGATGCACACCCACGACCGGTAGAGGGTCTCACCGGAATCGCAGCGGGCCCACGTGTTCGTCTCGCTTTCGCTTGTGCATGCTTGTGCGGTGCGGTCGCATGCAAGAGATGTCCGCAGGAAAGCCCCGGATGAACGGTGGACAGGGATGGGGTTGGAGATTTGGGTCGCCAGCATTTTGTCGCTGGGCAAGAGTCATACGCATGTCGACTCGAGCTGCTATTGTTAGCTGAAACAGCGTGGCGCCCGCCGGCATGCATTTATGCGTGGGCACCCTTTGAGCGTTTCAAAGAGTCAGCGCTGCGGACGCGGCAGGCTGGCAGTCTGGTTCTGTGCAGATATTGAGGATCGTGGATCTTGTGGACTAGTTCGCGTCTCGTACATCCATGCCACAGGCCTTCTGCATGCATCCATTCCAGCGCACAAGTGACGTATGCGTGCTTCTCGAGAGCCGAACTTTGCCGTGCACCGCCGACTCGTTTGCATGGAAAGGAACAACCATGGTGCCGTTGAAGAAACCCGCCGCTGAGGCCGCCGCCATGTTGGCTAGTGTGTGCCTTAGCGTGGTGACTGCATGCGGTGACAGGACGTCATGCGCGTGTCCAAATCCCGAGGTCATCGCGAAGGTTGGCGCGAGCATAGTGACAGAGCTGTAGCTGTTGTGCCCATCTGTGGGAATCATTGGGCGGATGTGGAGACGTGTGGAAACGTTTGCTCTGAGTCGGGCTTCTGAGTGGTCGTGGGGTTGCGAGGCAGTGTTGCCTGCGCCCCCAACCTCCCGTAGCTGTTTGTGGCGGTGCCTTGCGGTTCTCAACTTGATCCTGATCAACGTGGGGTGCACCGTTGTGCATGCAGGTCTGTTAGCGCCTGAGGGCCTCCAGCCTGACGACGAGCCTCCTCCAGAAGAAACCGAGCAGCCAGAGTCGGCTCCGCGACCGTCTCAGGAGGCAGCGTTCGGGGTCGAGGGCCAGGATAGGTGAGAAAAAGGTCTGACATTAGACTGCAGACACTCCTTTCGCGTTTGAAGTCCCGCTCGGCGCTCACGAGAAGGAACTTTGCGTACCTGTGCGTCTCGATAGACTTGGTGTCTGCGTGCGAGACCCACGCTCTATCTGTTGTTGCGGAGCTGTCTGGATGACACCCCACTTGATTGAAGCCAGTAGAGACGCCGGCGAGAAGGCAGGTTCCTGCGTAGCTTGTCTTGCTCTTCTCGGCTGAGCTGTGTTAACGCCGCTGTTGTATCTCGTGCCGACTGCGCTCTTCTTGCGTCACAGTGCCATTCAGCAGTCTGAGGCCTCCGAAGCGCCGGCGACGCGTGGCGCAGATGCAGCATCGACTGAGGCCGCTGCTGGAGCCGAGAAGGACACAGAGAATTTGCAAACGGCGAGCACGTCCCGGAATTCGGACGCATCGCCTTCAACGTCTGCGTCTCTTCAGCATCCGTCTTTGCCAGCAAACCCATTGGAAGGCGGCAGCAAGGAAATCCATCGGTGGCTGGAGCGGGTGCGACTCGCCGAGCAACAAGACAGCACACCCGAAAGCCCTTGCCTGGAAGAGGGAGAGAATGAAGACGAAGATGCCTCGCCAGCGGGTCGTGAGGACGCGCAGGAGCCTATGCGAGCGGAACAGGGTGCACTCTGTGAAAAGGACGACCAAGGGGAGATGGAGGGACTGGCCGAGAGTACAAACTTGCAAGACAGCGTTTCCAAGCAAACTCGCCGGTATGACCCCTCTGACGAGAAATTTGCAAGACCGAATAACGTTTTCAGTACTCAACACGAATCGTGGGACACCTCCTGAACCCTTAGTGACGTCTTTTTTGTCACGGCCAATCTGCAAGCTGACTTACGGCGATCGCATAGGTTGTTCGCTAGCCTCTTTTGCTAGCGTGTTGCCGCCATTCTCCCATTAATACATTTTAAACAGGGTTCTCGCTTTCTGCCGTTTTCCCACGGTGTGCTCAGGGAGCAGCAGAATGAAGGCATGGCGGAGGACCAGGCTGACGAAGGTGTAGAGGGCGACTCCCTGACAGAAAGTGAGTGCGGGCTCACAGTTAGCGGGTCGGAACAAGGGTTTGGGCGGCGCACATCCGAGCAATTTCGTGTTTCCCGTTTGAGGTCGCCTCGCTGTAACTTTTTTTTCTCCCAATGGTATCTGAACGGCAGGGGGAAGACGACGAGCTGAATGGAGTTCCAGGTGCTCTCGCAGGGGTACAGGTAACCTCTGCAGGATCTCTGGAACTCATCTCTTCTGACACGTAGTTGGAAGGTCCGTCACCCATTTGCAACACCGCCCGCTTACTCGTATCCAGAGATAGATGCAAAGGCAAGGCGTTGGCGGATACGAACTCCTCGTAGAAGCCTCTTGTCATGAGGAGCGGGACTCGCTCGCTGGCTGTGGTTCGACAGCGAGACACGGACGAAGCGTTTGCAGTAGCACCTGTGTTCGCTATTTGCCATCTCACGTCGACTGTCCACTGCCTGTGCGTTGCTGCAGAACCGGCATCGCCAGGTGATCCGGAGCCACCGGATATACGCAAGGCATCTGGCCCCGTCGCACCCGGTGCGGAGCATCCTGAAGACGACGACGGACCTAAAAGGGAACAGAAAGATGAATCGGTTGAGGAGCGTGGAAGGGAAGACCGCCAGGACGACAGGTCGCCGGAGGCGCTGCTTGAGGAGCTCCAGCCCAGAAGCGACGGGGACGGTGAGCCTACGGTGACTCAGTCGCAACCTGTTCAAGAACGCCAGGAGCAGGTCGAGGGCAACGCTGTTGGAGACGCAGAGGAAGAGACTGAGAACCAGGAAAATGACGATGAAGCTGGAAGCAAGGAACTCGACGGTGTCCGGGGGAGACTGACCGACGAAGAGGCACAGGGTGAGTGGCGCATGACTCCGTAGCTTGGCTTCACTACACGTTTTCAAAAAGCCGGAAACTGCCCTCTTCTCAAGCGGGACAGATGAGGTGTGCACGGAAAAGGAACGCTGGCGACGGTAGTGCTCAACGCGGCAACACTGTCGCTTGAACCGCGCCAGGACTGTCACACAGAAGCTGCTTTTAATGCCACTGGAGAACATGAAAGGGAAGCACAACACGAGTTTTGCATTTGCCTCGGTGTCTTAAACTGGCGTTAGGGTTTTCCCTCCAGCGTGCTGATGCAAACCTCCGTCAAAGTCAACGGCTTCTGTGGCGATGGGGTCTTGTGTGCAATTCCTTTCCCGGTTGTGTGCATGCAGAGCTTTGGCAACTTCACAAGACAGCCACTGCCCCCGCAGCAGCCTCGCTCTGCGAGGCTCTCAGACTGGCCCTGGAGCCGACGCGTGCGGGAGGCTGGGAAGGGGGGTATCGTTCCGGTGAGCATGCCTGACGGTGTGTCGAATGTGTCGACCTCATAGCCTTCTCAACGTCTTGCATCTTTCTCACTGAGCCAGAGGGAGAGGGGAATCAGTCTCTCTGTCTTGTCTGCCCGTTCTTCGTCGGATGTGCTCGCGTGGGAGTTTCCACGGAATGGCTGACACGTAGTTGTTGCGAGACAAGGCGCCCGGAGCGGCTTGGAACACCAGGGAGGGACGCGCGTACCACCATCGGGATAGAACAACTCTGTGCAGTGTCACCGGGTGGCTTTCGAGGGAGGGGGCCCGCGACAGACTTTGCCAGACTTTGCTCACACCGCCGTTTGCGACTGAGACGCCGGTGCCGACTCTCTGCTGGAGAAACCCCGTGGTGTCAAGTGGTAATTGCTGTTTGCTAGGCCACGGCATATGTCTCGAAAATGGTAGCGTGTGAGGAGTCGTGCCGCAGTCTGTTCTCGCCTTGTTGTTTGCTCAGGAAAAAAGCTGCACATGCGTCGGGTGCTTGCATTCATTGCAAGCGAATACCAGCAAGACAAGATTTGGCTGCGGCGTCGGAAGAAGACCAAGCGCAACTACCGCATCGTCGTCGCGGGTGACAATTCGCGCAGCATGATGGAAGGTCGCGTAGCGCGGAAAGCGCTGGAAGCTCTCGCGACACTGTGCAGCGCCTTCAGCCTTCTTCAGGTAATTTAGGAGGCCTGAGGGCAACGGGCGGGATGACTTCATAATCGGCGTCTGCGGGCTGTGGTGACTCTATTATTAGCTGCGAAGCGCAGAGTCGGCGTCATCCACACAGCCCTGCGCCCCTGTGAATATTTCCAACACGATCTGACTGTGCGCTTTACACCCAGAAAGAGCACAAGCATACTGCAAGCGAAGGCGTCGCTGTTTCCACCGAGTTGGGTCAGGACAAGACTGGCAACATTGTTGACAGGGTGCACGCCTAGGAGTGCGGCGGCCCTACTTGGACTTCCGTGCACCGTCGAGTCATACTTCGGGCTGCACCGACGCTGACAATATATATATATATATATATATATATATACATATGCATATGTATATATGCATATTCTAGAGAATCACTCCGATGGGGACATCTATGAAGATCGTTATTTTTCGAGAGAAATACAGGCTGCGCATATGGGATGCTCGTATTCATGTGTTCAGGTTGGACAGATCGGCGTGTGCGCGTTCGGCGGCAAAGCACCGGAGGTTGTTGTGCCTCTGTCGACGGAAGTGGGCGGTACTGATGGAGCACGCATTGCCCAGACCTTCACGTTTATGGAAGAGACAAAAGATAGCCACGACCGAGCGGTGGCGGATGTTCTTAAGCTGGCTGTGAGCTTGCTGGAGGGAGACACCGGCGGAGAGGGCGGTGGTGACGGTGCTCTAAGCATGATTTTGATTTTAACGGATGGCCGCTTCAACAAAGGATATGCAGCCAAGTGGGTTAACATGGCTATCTCTCGAGGATACATCCCGCTCGTCTTGATCATTGACAATCCGGCTGCCACACCGGCAGTCGCCGACTCGCCGACTGCAGACGGCACCAAAAAGGGTACCGGCGGAGATGGATCAGCGCAAAGCAGACGGAGTGGAGAGCGAAACACAAGTATCTACGACATGAAGCAAGTCATTCAAGAGGGGACTGACATACGCGTGGTGCCTTGGCTGGATGACTTCCCGTTTCCGTTTTATGCCGTCGTCCAGGATGTGCGACTTTTGCCCACGGTGCTTGGCGACATAGTGCGGCAGTGGGTGGAGGCTACGGCTCGCCCCCGATGAAGAATGTCATAAGCTTTTTGTTTCACTGCGTTAAAGGAGCTACAATTTGTACACCGTGCAGATGAGGAAGGACCAAATATGGACACCAAGGGACATCTACTTTTTGTCGTTTTCCTGTGTATCTGCCAAGCGGATCTGGTGATCTAAGTCATCGCGTATCTTGACGTCTACCAATCCACATCTCTATGCGTCAACTCAACTAGGACTAACGTAGCCACTTCTTGTGCTGAGACTGCGCGAACACAGAAGCCCCTCTCTCTTCCATCAGATGCGATCGCCTGTTTTGCCTGTTCCACGCACCGAAGCTTAGGAATTGGAGCATCACGGTGTCAGACCAACCTCTGCCGTCTCGTCTCGTGTACAGCGTGTGCTCAGCACCGGAAAAATCAATTCAGATAAAAGCGTCCTTTCATCGGCGACCGGGAAATAAAGGCGTTTCCGTGGCGTTTCGTTCGCGGCTCAGATACACATGTAGCAGACCTGCGAACACTGCAAGGATCCTCGCGCCCGTTTTCGAGCCGCGTTTGTTTTCTTGCGAATGCCAGATTCTCTCAAAGGAGCACGGTAGTAACACCGGACGCCCGCGAAGAATGCTTGGGCTTCCACGTCACAAACATGTGCCTGTTGCAAACTCCTGAGGAACCTGATGCTCGAAACAGGCAAAGTACCACCCGGACAAGCGCTGAACATACGAGAGGAACGGCTCGGAAAGTGGATCCACAGCATCGCTCCGTTTTTTTGCTCCGAGACTTTCCGGGTTGAACTAGGAGCCCCATCTTCAGATGCAGAGATGCCACGAATGGTTAGGAACGCACTGCGCCCCTTTCTCCCGTGACTTGCGCACTTACGTTTACCATTGTCCCATGAACGCCGAGGACGTTTTGTTCTCACTCGTCTTCGGTCAAGTCGATGACTTGTTCCACAGCGTACCCTCTCTCTGGCAGGCGTTCTCCATCCAAAGCCGCGGTTCCATGAGTCCCGTTCATCCCTGCAGCGGCTCGGCGTCCCACCTCCGCAAAGGCGGGGGACATCTCGTTTTCCATTCCTCGAGGGTCTCTTTCCCTGCCAAGAGAGGAGCGTTGATCGATAACCGAGACTGCCTTTGATACACCTACAGGACTTGCTGCCGCGCTTCCTAGTGCTCCGGGTGGGCACGGACCTTCGGGCGCCTGCACAGGTCGAAGCTCGATTTTTCGAACGGTCGGCACAGCCGAAGCGCGGACATCCGCCACAGCGACAGTCAGGGGCCCAGCGTCGGCTGGCAGCGGCGTCGTCGCGTGGACACCAACAAGTTCTGGACCTGCTTGCGATCGAGGAACGCACCTTGTGCTGGCTAGCGCAGGCGCCGAATCCGACACGCACTGCAGCACCTGCACTGGAGAGTAGTGCAACGAGGCTCCTCCCGCTCCCCACCCACCCCCGCCCCCACTGCCGAACGCAGCCTGAGTGGCGAAGACCGGCCCGTGGCGTGGAAAACCGTGAACCGCGTAGTAGGCAGGCGCAGCTGGGTGCCGCACCCACTGCCGGAGGTGAACGAGCTGCTGCTGCGCGATATGCTGTTGAAACTGTTCTCGATACTTCGCGAGTTGATGCTGCTGATGCTGCACGTGCTGCAACTGCAACTGAAGACTGCCCAACGTAATGGCATGGTCCACCGCTCCTGTCGCGCCCTTCCCAAGTTTCGCGTGCTGGGTCCCCCCTGCTGTCGCCTGCCTGCGAGGACTCGCATGCCCGGACCTGGAGCCGACGGGGGAACCTGAACCGTGAAGCCGCGACTCGTACAGTTGAGTGCGCCGCGCGGGCGTCGACGCACGGTGACCTGTCGCAGAGTCTGCTCCATTTCCTTCTCGGCCTACAGAACGTGGGGAAGACGAAGACACTCTGACATGAGGCGGCGCAACACCCGCAGCAGGCGACAGATCCCGCCGCGCCCCTTGTCGACTCCCGTCGTGTTCTCTTCGAGAAGACGACTGAGCGGCGGTGGGTTGCACCGACTCTCGTGGCGGCGTCTCTTGAGTTCTTAATTCCCGTGAGCTCCTGTGTTCAGGGGACAAACTGTTCTGATCTCCAGAGAGACTTCCTGCCTCCAAGGGCTCGCGCGTGCCTTTCCCGCACGAGTTTGCCGGCTTCCACACACAGGGAACTTCCGTTCGAGGTCCCTGACTCTCCCCGTTGCCTTCGCCGTCTGTTCTCGGGCTGCCGACCGCAGCGGGTGACGAAACGTCGACGGTCTCACTGATGGATCCCCCTTCAGATGCTGCTGCCGGTCCACCAGTGCTGACAGATGACTCGCTGTCGCTCGAGAAAGCATTGTCTGACGTCGCTTGCGAGGCTCTTCCGAGTGCTTCGGACGGAATCTGTGGATCCTGTGTCGCAGCCTCCACTTCAGGCGATGTCAGAAATCCATCCTGTTCTGCTTGACGATCCCCATCTCCAGTCGTCCGTTTGTTCGTCCGAGTACTCCACCCATCACTGGCCTGACTGCCACTCGGTGCGCCAGCCTGGGAGGCGGACCCTGGGATTCCTGAACTTGTTCCGAGGTGGACTGGCTCTCGCGACGGCCTTCGATGCACTCCCTGTTGAGCACACGCCTGATCACTGGAAGTAAAGGAAGCACTAGACGGTCCGCACACACCTTGTTGCTGAGACTCGCGCCCTTGTCGGGCCCGACAGGACTCAGCGCCGAGAGGAGGCGCGTTCGGAGACCCCGAGGACGTCAGCAGATCTTCACGCCGACGGCTGCCGTCCCCGTCCACGGAAGGGATCGCAGCGTCCATCACTTCTTCCAGGTGAACAGGACACGGCTGCTCTGCAGCATACGCCTCTGACAAACTTGCAATCGGAGGCAAGTTGACAGTAGGCAAGGGAGTTTCCGATGGGCTTCCCGATGCCTTTCGGGATTTCCCGACTCGGCGATTGCTTGTCGGTATTTTTTTAGCCGTACCTCCTGCTGTCGCAGACGAAGACCTGTTTTGCCGAGAATGATCCTGAGGGGAAGGAACGGAACCGCCACGGGCACTAACCGAGCCACCAGCTCCAGAACCCGGCGGTCCGTCCTCGGTAGCGGCTGCCGCAGCTGCTGCCTCATTCGCTGCAGCTCGGCGTTCTCGCCGCAGCCGGCGTTGCACAGTTGGATCCTCTTCGTCTTTTTCTGTGTCTAGACCGCTCATGTCATCACCTGAAACGAACAGCCCGACTTCTGCACTTTCCCAGGGACGCCGCATGTCCCTTCTTCCCACGAAATAGCTGGCACTCGGGTCACCTCCCGCTCCGCTAGCAGTGGGATCTGACGAGCCTGGAGCGACTCCGAAGCGTCGGTTTTCCCGACCTCGGTGCGTTCCCCAGAGGTCGCCTGACTCCGCAAGGTGACACATGACGCGGTACAAACGATCTTCCACTGATTCGCCCAGATAACTGACACCGTCCGTTTCGTGCGGTTCCTCGTGTTCCCCTTCAACGGCCTCGGCATCAGTGACGTCGTCTCGTATTCCTCCTTCTCTGAGCTGCCGCAAAAACTGGTCACGCCGCCAGCCGAAAGACCCCAGCCGGCCGTCACACTTCAGCTGTCGCCTACGCCTTCGAGCCTGCTGCTCCAGAATAGCCTCGGCATAACGGCGGTAGATGTCCTGGGTGTCGCTGCGATATTCCCCACTGACCCCTCCGACGCGATCCCAACTCGATTTCCATCCGTGACTGTGTCCGCCGGTCCCTGCGTTTCCTTTTCCTCGCCCTCTTTTCTTTCCCGCTCCCGAAGTCGCCGTCCCCTCTGCCGTTGCCGTTGTTGAAGAGCCTTCGCGAGACACGGCGCCGCCCCCCGGATTGCCCGTAGGTCCCCCGCTGAAGCCTGTCCCCAGCGAAGTGTCTCCACCCGCCGTCTCGGTCCCTGACACGCCACTCTCCAACCCCGGTACACCTGACGCCGTCTCCGTCCCGGCCCTCGAACTTCGCATCACTGCGGCGCGAGCTGGGGCGGACTCCGGAGGCGGCGGACGTTCGCCTGAGAATCTGCTGGACTTACTCTTGTCTCTTCGAGAAGCGACTGGAGGACGCGGCGACACCGCAACCAGTAAAGGTCCGAGGATATCTGAAGATTCGTGGCGCTGCGACGCCCGATCGGACACGCAGCACGTACAGCAGTCCAAGCAGATGCATGTGGCAGATTCTTGCCGCAGACCCCCACGGTTTTCCGGAGCCCGACAAGCCGAGCCGTTCAGCATCGCCTCTCCTTGAGGAGACACAGACGCGGCCGAAGACGAGCGAGGAAAAACGGCACCATTTCCATTTGTTCTCTCACCGAGTTCTCGAGAAGAAGGGAGGGCGTCTCCCTCAGAGCTTGTCGAGGGGTTCTGTGGGATGCCAGCTGCGTCGTGTGAGGAACAGGAAAACAGAGGGCTTTGCTGTCCTGGTGTGTGCTGCGAAGGCCGCCGTTTGACAGCCGCAGGACACGACGAGAAATGCTCTTCCTGGAGCATTCGGAACTGTCGACGACTGACGGAAAACTCCAAGAAACACCGGAGTTGATTCAGAGAGTCATCATTCAACCGCCAGAAACAGGGCCGGGCTGGTCGCTCCCTAGGAAGCTCCTCAGAACGCGCCATGGCCTCTTCCGCACCTGAACGGCGATCGTTGGACGGCCTGCGGTTTTCGGAGAGAACCGATCCTTCTCCCTCTGGCCGCGCCTGAAGACTGTTGCTTGAGACCCCTTCGCCTCCCATAATGCAATCCCGCGCGACTCCGTTCGTAGCCGTAGCGGAGTGAACGCTATCGCTCCGGTCCTCGTCGACGTGCCACACATCTGCGGTTAGCGGGAGACAGATGTGCTGCTCTGTTTCTTCCTGCACACGCGGAGACAGACGTGGTCCCCCTGCCTCACAAATTAGACCGCATACCCCGCGCCCTCGCAGTAAATGCAAAGCGTTCTTAATGAGTTGCCACTCCGCCGCAGCGAGCGGCTGCCGAGCCGGGGGCAGCAGGGGATTCTCAGCCAAGACGGGAGACGACAGACAGTCCTTCGTGAAAGATTCAGGCGTTCCACGCGATAGGTGGAGCGTGAAGGGCGCGTGAGCCCCACACGACACAGCAACAGGAGAAGCTGGAGGCGAGCACGACCGCGAAGACGCCGGCGAAGATTCACGGCTCGTCGAAGTTGACGACGCGTCCTGGACAATTGCGTGTCGAGAAACCTGCGAGGAGCCTTCCGCAGAGGTATGGCGTATGGCCTGGTCCAACGCATACAGTTCGGTGCGGCTTCCTTCCTCACCGATGTCAATCCCAGAGAGACGCACCTCCCCTTCCTCCTCTCTCGGTGAGAGAACGGGACACGGGAGCGACAGGCGCCATAGCAGCTGTGCCTCGTCGGCGTCCTGTTCTCTTCTCACCTCGTCTATCTTTCGCCTTTTCCCCTCTGCAGTTTCCAAGTGAGTTCTTCTCCGTCGCCCAGGGATCGTGCGTGTTGTCCTGGCCTCCTCGCCCTCGCCAGCTGCCAAGTGGAAACGTCCCGCCAGAGGGCCTCGAGCCATCACCTGCGTCGGCAGACACCCGGAAGAAGCAGAGATATCTCCTCCGCGCGTTTTGCCTTGCGTTCCCTGTCTGGAGAGCTCCAAACCCAGCTCCGGACCTGGCTTCGCCTTTCTGTCACTCTCTCCCGTAAACAGCTTTTTCCTCCCGGCCGTTTCGTCGTCGGAAATGACCACACAAAGCACCAGATTTGCGCCCGAACTGTCAAGAGATCGCGCTCGAGGTGACCCCGGCCGCTCTGCTTTCGCCTCCCGTCCTCTCTTTGCACCTTTCCCAGATTTCTCTCCTACCTTCGCTCCAGCAAGTCTACTTCCGCCTCGGTCCTTCGAGCAAGGCACCCAGGCCTCGGAGCGGGCGGCGACGCTCGACACAGCGGACCGCTCTCCAGATCGAGAGAGACCCCTCTGCAACACAGATGTGGAACAAGAAGGAAAGACGGAAGCGTCCGCCGCTGCGCAGCTGTCGATTTGCATAGCGTCCGATAAACTGCCGCCGAGAAACACCACCTGTTGACTGCGTAAACTGCAGGTCGCGCCGTCGATTGGCGACGGCGAGCGCTCTCTGTCGAGCCGAAAAGGAGGCGGCGACATCGACTTGTCGCTTCCCACAGAGCGCGCTTTCCCAGCGGTCGTGGGAGAGTACGCCAATCGCGAACGCTTGTTTTGCGCAGCCTTCCCTCCCTGCGAAGACGCGGTCGTCTTCGAACCTCCGAGTCCTCCCTTTGCCTCTTTCGACGTCCCGCCCGTGGACCGTTTCTTCTGGCCTGCAGAGGAGACCCCCTGAGGAGACGTCCCAGGGCCTGGCGCCCCGAAACTTGGCGGCCCCGATTTCCGGTCCGGCGGCGGCGCCTCGGCCGCTGAACCGTTGCATGCTGCGAAAAGCGAATCCTGTCGGCACGCGCTGTCTGGGTCAAAGACCTCATACTGCTGAGGACTGGAGGGGCGGCGTGAAGAGGCAGAGCGCCCCGCCGATGCTCCCTCCCCGACTGAGGGGCACTGTGACGCAGCTTGAGATGCTGAGCCTGAATCGACACCCTGTAAGGACTGTCCCTGCGTTTTGCGATCTGCTCCTTCCCCCGAAGTCTTCTCCGAGGAAAGAGAAGCTGGGACCTCGGCTCTCGCCTTCCCTTGGCCGGTGTGACTCTGGATAGCGCCACCGCGGCCATCTAGAAGTGTGAAGAAGCCAGCCTGCGGAGAGGGAGGTGAGAGAAAAGGCGTATAATCCAGGCGCCTAAACCCAGGAATCGTGTCATGTGACAAGTGCTTCATGTGTGCATTCCAACCTGCACTAACCGTGTTTCCATGGTGGCCGCCTACAGTCGATGCCGTCCCCTTTCTCTCTTCTCCAGCCTGGGAACTCTCTCCCCTGGCTGCGCATATCACCGTCGCGGCACCACTTGCCATGAGCCCAGAGTTCGGGTTCACTCCGACTCCAGTCGAAAGGCTGGATGTTTGAGAAGAGTCTGTCGAACCCTTGTCAGCGGTAGAAGACCCGAGACGAGGAGACGCTTCTTGTGATGTCTCCGAAGACGTACGAGAGGCCGCAGACGACGGTCCACAGGCCGCAGAGGCCCCACTACCCCCGCCTCGCTGACTCGAGCCTCCATGCCCCCGGCGGCTATGAATTGCTGAGGAAGGACTGGAGGCTGGAACCGACGGAGTGCCCAAGCCAAAGTGTACAATTAGCTGGCGTGGGTGCTGCATGGCCTTCTGGACAAACTCCAGTCGATCGGCCTCTAAAAGGTGGAGAAGTTTGGAGTGGAGAACCAGTGGAGCCGCTGGTGGAGTCTCCGGACAACTTTGGCCGGAAGCTTTGGACGAATGACTCAACGCAACAGGGAACGCCCGAGAGGCACCTGCGGAAGAAGGGACAAGGGTAAAACTGTAGATTCAAACAAACGAAGAACCTCTCCCAGTTCTGCTAAAGCTCCTGAACCCGCCCCTGTGATTCTCCGGCTGCTGCGACACCGGTGGCCGTCCTCTCACGCATCTCCCGCCTTCTAGCTCGCAGTATATCAAGCAGCTGTTGACCTGCCTCTCTCGGCAAGAGCCTAGCTGGCAAGTCGCGTCGTCACGACACCCACATGAACCGACGAGATACACTACCGAAAACACGACCAGTGTGCATGTGTGCGTCAGAAGGTGGGCACTTCAAGAAACAGTAGATACTTCCCAGAAAAAGCTTATAAATAATCCTGTCTCAGAGACTGTCACGCCCACTACACGCGACGGTTCCCGCCAGTGTTGTGCACGCCCTCGGATTGCTCCGCGACAGAACACAGTTTCCACAGGCAGAGAGGACCTACCGAAGTCCCGCTCTGCGGCGTCGATCCCCCACTCTTTGGGGAGAAGCACGCAGGATCCAAGGGCGCCGCCAAATCCCCAGATCCGTTTTTCAGCTCCGTGTTGTTCAGCGTCGTCCTTCACCTTTGCTATTTGTTGTCGGACAGCAGAGAGAGTCCAGGCGTCCTTAGGAGCCATGAGGACCTGTAGGGGGCGAACGCGGTTGAAAGAGACAGTCACGAGGCGGCCTGCGTCACATCCCTTTCCGCCCCCTCCAGAGGCCGCGTGCTTCCCCACGGGGTTGGCAGTTGTCCGAGAGGACGCGCCCTTGCCCACCTGCGAAGGCGCAGCCCCGGTCTGTGCAGGCTTCGTGTGAAGCAAACTGATGCGGAGACGGCCGGTCAGCAGACTCCGATGCGCGCCTGAGGTGGAACGACCGCAGCTCGAATAACGCGACGCAGCCACCGCGAGGCCAACCTGCGGATTGAAGGCGCAACTGGGGGCCTGCCAGGGCGGCAGCGTCAAAGGCGGCGTCCCCACGGGCGCTTGGTCGATCTGAAGGGAGAGGAGTGGACATTGGACACGAGGCTGGCTTTCCCACGGAAACGTAGAACTAGCACGAGGTATGTCAAAAGCGAGGCTGACGCCACACCGCCAACGAAAACAAATACACCGGCAGCAAGCAAAATGGGCGTGAACCACCACAGAAGACCGCAGCCACCGCCAGGCGACTGAACACAGACAGGCACGACCCCGCACCGAGGCAGCACTGGCATCCAGGGACAGAGGGCATAGCGGTGCATGCGGGCTGGACGTGCGAGTGCGGCAAGTCACGCGGTGGCCTTGGAAAAAAGGCAAAATCGAGACGCATGCGCGGCACGCGCTAGGTGTCCTCGCCGGTCAGCACGAGGACAAATGAAGCTGCGGCGCAGGAAGCGCGTCTGAAACTAGACGGCCTCTCTCTCGCTCGCACACTTGACGGCTTACTTGGCAGACGACTCCGATAGCAGTCACAAACGGTTTGCTCGCATCTTCTTCGCCTCCAACATCCACCTCGACCCACGATCCGACGCCGATTCCTTCTTCGCTTTTTCGTTCTTCCCCTCCCTTGGCGACGCCCCTTTGCCTTTTGTCGTCTCGTTTGTCTGAGCCTTCTTTGCCCACGAATTCGGTCTTTATCGGAGGCATGTCACCTCTCTCTCTGCCTTCAGGGTCGTCCTTCGCGCCGTCCTTGCTCTTGAGAGGTGTCGAACTGGACCTGTTCGCACTGGTGACTAGCTCCTCGCGGTCAAAACTGGAGCCTTCTGCTCCCTGCCGCTCGTCTCGCGCGTCCTCGGCGTCTGGTTTCTCCTCGGAGGGGCCCTGGATCCAGTCCCAGGCAAAGGCTGCAGGCTCCACTCGCGAGACAGGCACGGCTGCATCGAATCGGCCAAAAAACGATTCCAACTCTCTCTTTCGCCGCATCTGTGGAGAGTTCTCCGGACCGCCCGAATACAAGGACGAGGCCGACGCGGCGCCGTGCAGCGCCCCCGCCGCCGCAACCGCAGCTAGCCGGGACGAAGTGCGCCCGCGAGGGACTTGCGACTGATGGGCTCCACCTGCGGAGACACCTGGCGCGAACGAGCCGTCAGAGGACGGGCAAGAAGAGGAAGACGACAGGGGAACACACACAGGGCAGAGAGGCGGAAACGGGTTCAACGCTGTGTAGCGCGAGAAGACCGCAGCAAGGTCAGACGAAGCAGAAGAGGCGGAGGAAGGCGAACCATTTGTGGCTCGAGTCGAGGAAGAAGTCGATGCGTCCCGTCCGTGAAATGGGAAAGCCAGACTCTCTTTACACGCCAGCTGATCCTTCTCCAAGTATTCACTGAATTGACGGCGAGACAACCACCGCACGAGACAACGGTCGCCCACGCGCCCCACAAGCAAGGCGTAACTGCACACACACACACATGCACAGGATGGACACGACAACAAAAGATAGCTCCCAGTGTAAAAAAAAGACAAATGGAGCAAACTGCGTAGTGGACGAACACGATACCAGGGGAAAAGTCGAGACATGGGCATGCATTCATGCCGGGGAACATACGCAGTTTTGCGTCATAGGAGCCTGCAGGGGACAGTCCATGTCAGCAGCAAGAGACGCTCTTCTGTTGATTCGAGCTGTAGGCACTCGAGGAAACGTGTCTAGACGCGCCTGTTGCTCGACCCTAAGAAAAATATTTCCACTAAAGAATGCTGAAACAAAATATCGAGTTGCGGACCACTCGACCTTTCGTTCACCGTTCGTGCCAGTCGACAAGCATGTCTCCCGAAAACGAGTGAACGCCTCCGTGTAGGCGCACAGGTCCTCAGAAACTGTCACACGAGCGAACTGTCTGCACAGAAAGTCTACTCCATGCACCACTTGCAAAGATCTCACCAGAAGGCGGACGATCCAGGGGGAAGCTTCAAAGTCGTGCCGCTCCCTTGGAGGGGCTCTTGCGGGGGCATCCAGACACGGACAACTGAGGAGAGCCAAGAGGGGGAGGCACGCGGCAGAAGAAAAAACCAACGGAGGATGTTTGCGGCGGAGAGGCAATGGCACGAGGAAGAAAGACGCAAAGGACAGAAACAGGTGGAGAGAACTTCACCTTCCACCAAGGCAAGATGAAAGCATATGCGGGAAGCAGGCGAAACGCAGCAGAAAAAGAGACAGATAAAGAAATGGACGTGGCGAGGGCGAACGAGGCTGGGGAGACAGGTGACCAAAGAAGACGCAAGGAGCGAAAAACAACGGCAGACGTATAAAGAAGAGATATGTGAAAAAGGGAGTAGACAACATCGCGAAAGCAACACCTGCCTTCGCTTCTCGTGTTCGCTACGCAGCCTCGAACTGAAACCTCAGACTGCTTTGGTATACTGCCCGCAGTCTTAGAAGAAAAAGGGAAGCAAACATAGGAAGAAGGCGAGGATGACGAAAACAGGCGATACTTACGTGGCTGTCGAAGAAGGTGGGGGTACTTCAACTTTGAGGCGTACGAGGCACCTGCAAAAGGCAGACTAGGACCGTCTCCTCTCGATGAGAGGCGAGATTCACCAGATTTATCAGAACCAGGAAGAGAGGGACCAGACGAAGAAGACGGGGTGACGGAAGATGAAGGGTGGTTGTGAGCGTAGAGGAGCATGCAGTCCAGCAGCGCGTACAGCCAAAAGTAAGGGAGCATTGTTTCCTGCCAGTCGTCGACAGCTGCAGACAAAAAAGCCACAGAACACACGAAGAGCGGCCCTCATGCCTCCGTGAACTTCCGCCCAGCCCGCGAAGAACTGCGTCCGGAATTTGAGCCGTAAAGCGGCGAGCACAACTACACAGGTTTGCGAGACGAAACAGAGAAGAAAACGGAACGGAAAACAAGGCGAACAGAACGACGACTCGGACCCATCAAAATAGAGACGAACCCATGAGAACATGCAAAGGGCGACTGTTTGCGAGAGGCGAAAGAGAAGAGCAACGTATGCCGTGAGGGCCGAGAACGTAGGCAGAGAGCACGAGAGAAGTAGCGGCAGAACGAGACAGAACGGATACAACGGAGGATAAAGTGAAACACGTCGCCGAATCACGGAGACGAACAGGGGACAGTCAACACCGAGCAAACACGGGAACAAGGAAAAAACACATATCCAATACAAAGCGCCGTGCTTGTTGCCGAGGGTAGGGAGACTGACCGTGGAAGGGCGTGAGAATGTCGCTCGACTGCTTCCGCTGAGTCCAGAGCTGGCGTGACATCCGGCAGATTCGCCGAAGGAGCTGAGTGAAGATACACAGAAACGGTCAGCGAATCAGCACAAAACACGTAAAATAGTTGGCAGCCCGAAAGAAGAGAAACGAAACAAAAAACATGGTGTGTCTTGAGAAGAACCGCACGTCTCGGAAAACACCACCCACGAGACGCACACAGGAAGTGCAGGCGTGCTGCCGACACAGCGAAGACGCAGTCTTCGTCGGCGAGTGCTACATAGAATCGTGTAGGGAGATGGCCTCAAGGGAGAGCTCGGGCAAAACATCAGGCAGATGCGCGAGCAGTGGGAGACCGACGCGAGATATGAGAACATCCCGAGGGGCTGCTTTGGACTGTGTAGGGAAGGAAGGAGCTCCTGTGCCTTCGCAACAAACAACAGCGTACCACGCCAAAGAGTATACCCCCCAGTACACTATACACACGCTATATATATATATATATATATATATACATGTATGTTCCTTGTGTTTATGGGAGACTTTGGATACACATGCAGATTCATGTGTACATGAGGGTAGCCGCATCGCTATGGATACTCTACGAATAATAGAATGCGGATCACGCGGCGCCAGACTGAAAAAAGGGCCGCATGGTATCGGGCCGTGATACAGTTGAAGTGCCGGCTGCATTCTACCATTTCGGTGCTTGGCGTCGGAAGGTGGATCGCCGCCCCCTGAGTTTAAACCAACCGCTGATTCTATCGCTCCACACGAACCCTCTTTCTTCTGTGAGAGGAACTGTCCTTTTGTCTCCCCTGGCGCCGTGTCCCGTTCCCGCTCCTTACTTCATCGTTTGTGGGGGGATCTTTCTCGTCAGGCAGGACGAGCGCAAGAGACCTGTCGCCTTTCCCGAGGTCGAACTGGCGAAGGCGAAGAAGATGGCAGGAGTTGAGGACCCAGACAGAGAGTTGGGACTGCTGGGCCAGCGCGCACTCCTTGATTTGCAGGCAGACGACGCCGCCTACCATCAAGTCGCGGAGGGCGTACACTGCACGTGTCTCGTTCTCTTCGCCGATGAAGCTTACCGCCGGAGACAGCGAGCTCGTCTCCCTCTCGTCGAGCCTCGTCGGGATGGAGCAGTGTTCGCTCTTCTCATCTGTGCGTGGGAAATGCCTTCGTCGCCGCACCGCCCTTCGACCTGCGCGCACGTCCGCCAGGACCTGCGCGAGTAGCTGTTTCGCGGCGACCTCCAAATCTTCATCGACGTCGCGGGAGTTTGTGACTTCGCTTTCCTCAACCGAAGATGATGCCCTGTCCAAGCACGCCTCCGAAGCGGTATGCTCAACGAGTTTCGTCTTCGTGGGTAGCTCCGTGTCATCCCCCGATGCGAGCTCGACGGGTGGTTTCTTTTGCGTGCCTTTTCCCCTTTCTCCTGGCACAGTCCGGCTCCTCTTGATCTCTGCCTTTCCCGTGCCAGGCGCACGACTGGCCTGCCTCTTATCTTTCGACTGGTGTGCATTTTGGGCCGAGCACACGTCAATCTCCTGCTCGGAAGCCTTGTCCCTCTTGTCTTCCCGCGTCTTTCCATCTGCGTCCTCTGCTTCATCTGCAACGGCGTAGTCTGAGTCTCGCGCCCATTCGCTCTCCTCCTCTTGTCTCTCCTCCTCATCCAAGTCCTCGGAATCGCTCGAAGCCCGAGACAACTCTCCCGCAGCCTTGCTCGCAGGCGGGAACCGTCGCCTCCCGCCTCGGAAAGACTCCAGCTCGTTCCCCGAAAGCGTCACATGCCTGATATCCGGAAACGTCTTGAGTCTGTTCAGCAGCAGAAGCGTTCTCCAAGCTGAGAGGCCCGACGCGCCCGTCGCATTGGCGTCCACGTGTCGTATGTGTCGACAGCGCGCGAGTCCGTAGCAGAAGACGCGGTACTGAGCCGGAGGCAGGCTATCAAAGTAGTACATGAGGACCTTAGTAAGTTGAGGCGCTTTCTCGGCGGCGGAGAGGAAGAGTGCAGCCGAGTAGGCAGAGGGGAAGACGGTATTTCGAAAATTTATGACTTGCAGCGTCCGCCGATACCGTCTCACATCTGCAAGGCGTTGCTGGAATTGCTCCTGAGTCAGGCGGTGCATGAGAACGATCTCACGCTGCAGCGGCTGATGGAACGCACCCGCCACTGGCGAGCTCGAGGGCGGCAAGGCACGACCAGGGCTCCTGCCTCTTCGTCTTCCTGCAGCAGACTGGACGGCTGCCGATGCGGAGTTTGAGGCGGGAGGCTGCAGAGTCGCGCTGGACGCTTGGGCGGAACGCCCGCCGCTCCAGTCTGCGACGGTGAGCTGCGGAGCCGTTTCAACTGCATTTTGGCTAGCTTCACAAAAAACCGACAAAGACGCTGTCGGAGCAAAGGGCGAGGGCGCCGCTGCAGTCATCATGGATGCTTCGCCATTCAAAAGAGCGGACGACGAGGAACCATCGGCGGCTCGGGAAGACGAGGCCTTTCCTTCAGCGCCAGCTGAGGAACTTCCGCCTAGCGAGCCCTCGACGAGGCCCGCAGCATACAGAGAAGACGCATGACACGTGGACGAGGCGGAAGGAGGGTGACCGGGAAGAGGCATTAACTTGGAACAAACGAGGGGTGGACACTGTAGTTGATCCATCGTATGGGCTGTTTTCATGCGAATCGAAGAGGAAGGTTGGAAAACAGACAGAGAAGAATCCTCGACCGAGTTCGCCAAAAAGGAACGTCTTTCATGTCCTCAATACCTCTGTCCATTGAGAAGAAACATGCTCACAGGTCAGACCCGCCACAGCAGACTGAATGGATCGGTCCGGCCAGCATCGTCTTGTGCGTTTCGTGGCGCGGCTCCACCATCGATATTTGTCAGACGTATGCACCGCAAAAGTGGCGGTTAGGAAGTGGAAGCTTCACCGGAAAACAAAAACAGTGGGCCTCCGCTGGTTCGAATACGATCAGCGAGGACGAAAAATGTTCTGGTTCATTCTCGTGACAGCCGGTTGCTTCACTAAACTACATACCTAAAACGATTGTGAGTTATGCCATTGCCTTCTTCTGCCCGTGTGGGACTCTGCAAGGCGCCCTTGATGAAGCCACCATGATGAGGTGGGAACGCTAGCAAGGCGACGCCGAAGGATAGCGAGGAACACAGACAAGATGTAGAGACGACCATGAAACTGCTTGACGACGACGAGCACAAAAAGGCTGGGCATCCGATAGACGACATATGGAGAAGAAAGTCTCCAAAGGGAACGACATGGCAATAGACCTGATAGGAGGCGCCCGTGAGAACCCCGGCCGGGGAATTCAACAAGTTGCTTTAGTCTCTACAAAACCGCGTGCTTTTAAGAGGATCTCCCCCTGCCTCGGAAAGCCTCTTATAAATGAACAGTCGTGTGTAGGAAAAATCGAAAGAAAAACGCAGATATGCGTAACAAGACAGTGCAACAGGGGCAGGGATCGGCAGCGTGATCTGGTGCAGATCACGAGATCATGCCCGCTCTACATGTACAACAAACGCAGGAAACCGTATGAAAAGGACAGAACAGAAAGGCCAGCAGGTAACAACGGTCTCAGACTGTTGAATAAAGAGTGTGTAAAACGAAACGCCGAGTCCGCCTACGCTTACCAACAAAACGGACACATACATGACGAGCATCACTTGACAGCTGGTCCCGATTAGCCCCGGCAACCACCAACTCCCGTGCTATGGGGGCGTTTCAGAATTGCCACTTTCTGTGAAACGTTTATTCTTTGGTTGCTCTCTCGCTGACATTAGCGAGACACCTTTCTTGCAAAAAAGGGCGTTTCTGCCGCCGCAAAAAATTCAGGAAAAAAGAGGGGGGTGACGTATGGAGGCACTAGGGGAGCCAGCCCTAGTTGGGTGGCGGCTGCTGCTTGGCTGGGGACCACGGAGAGAAAGTATGGACAACAAAAATATTGGAAAACGACAGACAAGTTTCTCTAGCGCAGGAACCCAACAGACACATATAGAAGAGCGCAGATCCACAAAAGGTGTTGTATGCTCGATGTTTTGCCGAATGTACCACGTCGATGGGTCTGCAGTTACCCTGGGTAAAATACCCTTCCAAGTCGCGAGTATAAGCCGCGGCTTATACACGGGAACTATTATTATTTCTCGTCACAATCGGTTATGAGGTGATCCGGAGCGCCTCGCCCGAGGCGTCCAGTGGCTGATTACGGATGAAACGCTCCTGAAAGCCTGCGCCGTTCTGTCCCGAAGGGGGGGATGTCGACAACCGAGCACTGGTGCTTTGTGCCAGGTACCTTGCATTTTGGTAGTAGCTCTTGGGCCCGGCCATAGCCTAGATGATAGCATTCAAGTCTGACACGACCTCAGCCAATTCGATTGATACGTTTCCTCGTCGGGGAACTCTCTTGAGCGGGTGGTGTTTCTTTCAGGCCTTCCGTCTCTCCCCCGTTTGTGTGATGCCACACCAACAAGGGGTGTGTGCTGTGGATCAAACCCATGACATTGTAAAACTGAACCTTTCTGGCAACGTTGCACACCGACCGTGACACGATGTTCTGACGCCTGGCAGTATCACCGACTCGAAGGGAAAAAGAAGTAGGACCACCCGTGGAGAGGGCTTTGCTAGCGCCAAAGGCATGAATATGAAAAGGGGTCGGTCTTATACGAAAGTTAGGCAACGATATGGTTTTTTTAGTTTCGAAATCTGTATGCAGCTATGGCTTTGGTTCACGCCCGGTCGAGTTCGTTTTAGTAGGAAAACTAATTTACTCCGACAGCAACGCTATCGCTAGGGCAGCACAGGGCTTGGCCAGCACATTGTGAGTGTGCGACTTAGCCTCCCGAACGGCAAATCGCAGCATACCGTGGGCGTGCCGACAACAAAATATATTGGTCACATGACCCTTTCTTGGGGCTCTGGTGCCGTACCCGTGACGAGTGGGGGCACTGAGGGGACCGTGATGCAAAAATACACAATCGTATGTACCGACTTCGGCTGTTCGGTGTCGGCACACCATGCTCTCTGCATCACTAGCAGGCGGGCTGCAACCTTAGAACGCGAGCTGCAATTCTGCGAAAGTAAATTTGCAGCAACGACGGATACTATAAACATGCCACAGAGGCAGAAATGAGGGACCAGAGGCAGCGACGCAACGACACACCATCAAATGGACTGGGGTGAAGCAGCCGATCCTAGGTCCTGCTTCCTTGTGTGCGGCAGGACGGGAGTCGGTACCATGGTATCTCGATTTTATTGGCAGCGATTGATTTGCTTGTCGCCCCCGATTCTCTTCACTGGGGTGAGGCTTCTTGGGGTCTCCGGTTGCAACCTCCCTGGCCACGGCCACTGTCCGATTCACGGTCGGCTTTCTGGACTATTGTGTTTACAGCAGCGTTCATCCGGTTTCCCGTTCTTCTCTTGAGACAGGTCCTGACGAACTTGCCTTCGCTATCTTCACCTTAAGAGGCCTCGACTTGCATCTGGGGCATTTTTGCCCGAGACGTGTTGCCCTATGCACGCTGCTCGGTAGCCAGTATAACACGTAAATTGTTCACTTGCTTGGCCACTCCCGTTTCGCTGTCTCTCTTCGGGTATGCTTTATCCCGCAACTTCGTCATCGTAGGGTTTTCTTAAGCGTTAACTTTGGGCAGCAGGCCTGCTGCAATTGCTAAGCCACATAACAAGCACATGCAAAGTTTGACAAGGCAGCAACGATGGCGCCTGCCAACTGACCTATCTCATTGCTAACTCGCCATCCCTCAAACCGCTCAGGTGCACGAGACAGTGTCACACTTGCGACAAACCTTGCACGGACTAGCGTTGGAGCACATTGTTTCAATCGATAGTCCACGCTCAATCTTACCATACATAGGACTTTTATGATCCCATTCTGGTTTAATAAGTCAAAATTGGTCCGAGAAGTTAGCGTCTGAAATATATAACCGAGTATCAACTCAGATGCACAGCTGGACACAATTAATCCTTGTACGGTTTGTACCTATTTGACTCCTCAGTTTAAGTTGAGGAGTCCTTTGTTTACAGCTTGTACCGTTATATTCAGGAGCATACCGTTATATTTGACGTTCTTACGTGTTCACCATGGCGTTCCAAACGAAGAGCAGGAGTTTTCAGGCAGAAGCTCTTCCAAAGGGGACGTTTTGCGGGTATGTGGCGAAAGGTCAACACGCGGGGTTACCCGCCGCTGCCACGCAGGGCCATCGACAGAACAAATCACTCAACTACAGTTGCAGAAAACACACGGAGAGCCTGAAGCTTACCCCTTTCTTGACTTCATTTGGCCTGACTCGTTTGGCTGCCACCAACACTGCATCTGCACACACCCTGAATGCCCAGCGGGATGGATGTTCTCCACTGCCACTGTATTAAGAATGGCAACATATGGCGTTGATTCTGAATTTCATTGCAGCCTTTCAGACTACGCTCGGAGCCACGATACATTTTCGAGGCAATAAACTGTCGAGCGCGTTCCGCGTCGCGAGATCAGAACACGGGTCGAAAGGGCGATCGACAGGCACACGGGTGTTGTTGCAGTCGTTTGACCTGCTTCCCTTCGAATTCGCTTGACCGGGAAGACAACTGCTTGAGCCAGCATACTTGATCTAGCCATCGGAGGTGACAGCGCCTGTGGCCTTTGTTAACTACTGGAAGGACGAGACACGGGCAGATTTATTGGAACCACTGAAGAGACGACGAATGGTCAATGCAGTCGTGAAGACTTACGATCCATGTGGTAGTGTTAGTTCCACGGTGGACTAGAGACGGCCCGAAAACGGGGTTAGATGTAGGATACGCATAGATACTCACTTGAAACAGGAACAAGAGTCACATTCAACTCGTTACACTGAAGTATATCTCCTGCAAGGGAACTCAGCGTTGCTGCCGCTCTTGGAGTGG
This sequence comes from Neospora caninum Liverpool, assembly GCF_000208865.1. Classification (NCBI taxonomy): domain Eukaryota; phylum Apicomplexa; class Conoidasida; order Eucoccidiorida; family Sarcocystidae; genus Neospora; species Neospora caninum. Next base: position 1,893,535 of record NC_018392.1, read on the forward strand.
TTTGCTGGCCGTGGCATGCATTTCAATAACACACTACCAGCGGTATCAACTCAGGCAGGCCCCGTTAGTAGCTGATGAATAAAACTCTAAGACTGGCCTTGCTAAAAGTCGTACTTAACCTGCCCGCTTACCTTAGTACTTACGGAACGTCCTAGCTGATGCGCATCCCCATAGGCTCGGCCATGTCGCTGGCACTACAAGACATCCGTGATACTTGTCGGCTACCAAAAGTCATGGCTGATGCTGTACGGCCAGAATAAGCCAGACGGTAGAAATCCAGACGGTTTTTCTGTGATCGGTGTGATACGGCCTGCGTTTCCCATACTATGAATGGCCTTTTATGGGGAACTCCAGGGGCAACAACAGTCAGCGTACGTCGCGCGACAGCGTGACACAACTGACAGATACTCGATGAGGCTGCTTCACCTACGACAGAGGGCCCAATACCTCTGCTTGTCACTCAATGCATGACTGGTAGCCTTTTAAAATGTGAAGCCCCCCCATCTGTTCGTTTCGCTGTTGACCCAAGAATATCCGGTCCAACCGTCCGACCATCTATCTCCTCAAGGTTGAATTGGACCGAGTCTTCACAACAGCAATTTGGTCGAAAAGTCTCGAGAGCTGCTGCAGTTGGCGAAACATCTGTAGCTCAGAAAGACTCCTACGTTCTCTTCTCTCAACTGCAGAAAGGCCCGTCTGAGACAGACCCTCAATACTGGCAGTGGCGCGCAGTGGTACTATACTACTACTGCCGAACCCACTAAGCTGTAACAGGCTAACGGAAAAACGCAGGAAGCAAGGACGCTAGAAAGGCAAAGAACAGAAGCAAGAACGACAAGAAAGAGAAACGACGCAAATAAATATCTTGCTGCATTCTCCATGGCACTCTTTGCGCATGTTTTTTAGCTAGCTAAGCCGCCTCGTCCCAATTCTGGATGAATGCCAGCAAACTGCATGCACATGCGGTTCGCTACCGTTTTGTCAATTGGGTCGATGTAACCAAGTCCTCTCTCTTCTACCCCCAAATAGAAAAAACACCGTTTTAGCACCTGTGCATGTGACGCGTGCAATCGAAGTTATGTAATGTGTTTTCGTCTTGCTGTGGCGCCTGGCGACCGCTTCAGCACTGACGTGTCCGGTGGCGGCGGTGGTAGTCGATGACGACTTCCAGATTTTCGTGTCCCCAGGAATTCTTGTGTCGTGGTTGTTTACTCTTGCGATTTCCGTTTTTTGCAAGACAATAATGAAGGGGACACGCGAGAGAGCAGTCCAAACGGACTCCCCTCGCAGTGACCCGGATCCCTCCAGACAGGTCCTGTGCGGCCACTGTCTTCCGAGGACGAACGAGGTGACCGCATTTGTTTTTTCTGCCGATGCGGGCCGAGGCTTTTGTTCATCTCGGTGTTCCGGATGCTCGTGTGTGAACACCGGACAGTTTTCTCTTCCTCCAGAGAGCGCGCCCGAAAGGCGTTTCCGAAAGGCCGAGAGCAGAGGCGGATTAAAGAAGACGCAGGAGAAGTGGCGTCTTTGCGAGAGGGGAGCAGACGAGCTCCCTCCCTGGCAGTTTCGCTCAACAGAGAAAGGAAGAGCACACGATAAGGATGGTGCGAAGTTCTACTTGCACCAGGGGGCGGACCGTCCTGACGACGCTCTCGATCTCGCTAGCGTCGCGGCAGCTGAACCTTCCCTACCTATCCTTGATCCTGGCATGGTTGCCGCCACGGGAGCGTTTCTTCTGCTTTTTGCAGGTTTCATTTTTGTGACTTGCTTGTACGCCATGGTCATATCTAAGCTTGACTGGGGTAGTACGGCGGAAACGAATACTAGGCCAGTACATGAGGGGGAACAAGAAGGCCGGTCCGCTGTTGAAGCCATTCGGGATGACTATTACTACTGTCTTCTCGCGCCTCTCTCTCTTGTCACATTGTTCCCATTTGTGCATTGGAATTGGCTGAGTATGAAATTTTTCCGTCATGCGTGAGAAACTGTGAACAAACACTCGAAAAATCACTGACCCTCCTTTCTGGCGAGCTTCGATGGGCGAGCGTCATTTCAGGCACATCACCGCTAGCAATCAGGTTCGTTTCTCGGGGGGAATTTGAAGAGGGAAACCCGTTTTTTTACCCGACGCTTTTATATTCTCACCTTGGTTTCATATATTTAGCATGAAAAGCGGTGCGTGGCTCCACTACAACCTAGTTGACTACGCATGGTTGTCAGGCAAATCGGCAGGAGGCATGTATGCTGTCCATCGGGGTTGTCGCCAAGAGGACCTAATCACCACTTGACACAGATTTGGACCAAAGTGACAGTAGTCACCATTATTCTTGCAGACACAGGAAGCTTCGCTTTCTTGATACCTCTAGCAGCCCCACACGCTTCTGAAAACGGATGGCAGCCCACTGACTTCGTTGTCCTGCTGAGATGTATGCGCCCCCGTGGATGACAAATCCGGAAATGTGATCAGGGGCCCTTGCTCAGTGGCTGTCGAGAAGAATGTGCGCCGCCTTCTAAGTCACGAATTCAAAATCTGTCTACATGCCTGTACTACTAGTCGCCTGCAGTTCGGGGAGGAGGGCCGGTAGGGGGGGCTGGAGCGGCGACTTGGTTGGGTGGCATTATGCGCCCTCCCTGCTTCTCCAGTTCTCACTGTCCTTTCTTCTACTGTGCATCCTACGTTCTGACCAAAGTAGACAGCTTCTGCGAGTATGAGGAAATCAAAGGCCCATCTGTTGGGTGCGGACAGAAATTCTTCCACCTGTGTGAGAACGATATTTCCTGGGGAGCGAGGACGATAAAATTCCTGGGGAATCTTTCTGTGCGTGTCACTGCTGCCAAGCAGGTGTATTTCCCGCTGCGCTCACATTGGCATCATATCCATGACCTCGAACAGCGGTACAAACGTGTAGGTCGCTACCGGCTAATAGTTGGAAGCACGGGCCGTTCTCGTTATTCAGACGTAACATGATAGGTACACAGCAGAGCCGCAGAGGAGGAGACAGGGGGACGAGAAAGAGGAAAGAAAGAGCAGAGGAAAGACGAGGAGAGACAAGGAGAGGTCGACGAACTGAAGTACTTACGGCGAACACCGCACAGGGGCGGCGTTCGATGGGAAGGTTACAGTAGAGAGGGAAAAACGAGCCCTGAGGTCTATTTAGAAACACTGAGTCTTCTGATTCTTCGAGGTGAAACGGCAGCGCATGTCGAACCCCAGTCGCGCCAGATGCCGCTGGATCTCCGAGACAGTGTCACACCCGGGAAGAAAATGGTGCCTGCATGCACTCGCCAAGAGACACTTTATTCTTTTACGAAAGACAAAGCAGGTATAGAGCTTTCGCATCTTCCAAAATGTCGCGCCGGGAGTCCCGGCAGTCCCTTCTCTTTCACTTTTCACCAGGTGTCTCGTCAGTGAAACACTTGTGTTCGAAAATGCGCGAATCCTCCCCAGCGAAAAAAAAACGAGACACCTGATCAACAAAGGCGCCGAGAACCCGAAAAGACATCCCGGAGACACAGCGAAAGAGCAAGTCGACACCACGCGAGCGAGTCGCTGTATCAACATCGCACTGCATCTTTCTTGACCCGCATCTTTCTGCTTAGGACGTTGAAACCTTGATTTCGTTCAGTCCAGTGAGGCCTGCAGAGAAGCGACAAGAAGTCAACGCACCGTCGGCGTGCGAAAGTGCGCTTGGAATCCACCCGAGACACCGGACCCGCGGACTCCACGTTCGGGACTTGCACAGGGTCGAGGGGTCACAAGTTTAGATGCGCAGAAACGGAAACTTTTTCGTCAGCGTTTTAAAGCTGATCCCTCTAAGCTAATGCCACTGTCAACTTGAAAACCATTGCCCGAACCTCGCAGCAGCAAGCTATCTCTGCGTTGCATCGTCCGCTCTACCTGCACTCATCTGTGATCACTTTTCAGGCCATGCACACGGACCTTAGGGTTCAGTTGAAGGCCGCGCCTTTTCTCCACAGAATTCCACACCGTCCGGAACGCCTCACCTCTCCATTTGGCGCCTTCCGTCTCCTTCTTCCGCTTCAAGTAGCGCACTGTGTTGTGGAAACTCGCGAGAGCCTCTTCCTGGCCGACCTCTGCGACGACAGAGACATTCCAATCGCGAGAGAAGTGAGTCAGCGCCATTCGCAAAGGAAGAGCCGCCCACGCCCCCAGATGGATCTAGCGCTCGTTCCACCGCTCACTGCCGCATCCACAGTCAAGCTATCAAACTGATATGCTTGGGTACCTGGACTCTTCGACCGCGTCCTTCTGCCTATCCATGTATCTATGCCCCTGTTTATATATATATATATATATATATATATACATACATACATACATACATACATACATATACATATGCTTTTGAATGCGCTGCCCGCCGACGTGGACCATCTGCTTGTATCTGCATGTCTTCCTGTCTGTCTCTCTAACCCCCTTGTTACGCATTGGCACGCATCAGTCTCCACACATCTAGCTACGTGAAGATCCTCCCCAGGCCAGTAAAAACATGGAGACGCTTGGAAAAGACAAGAGGAGATACGACACATCAAACCGTTTCACGGTTACCTCGAGCGCGCCGGACAAGCAAACGGAGACTCATCCGGCCGCCGTTTAGTACACGGGCTCAGATGTGCTTCTGTTCTCTGCCACAAACCGCGGCGACCGAGTACGGCCCCCAAACCAAAAGTGATATAGAGGTATCGACGCTACAAGGAACACTCGAACTTTGCTCTGAAAAACCCCGCAACGATTACGCACGGCCTGCAGACGTCGACACACGCGAGAGCCTAAATATATGTCGCACGATACAAATTAAGCGTCTCTCAGTCGCAAGGGAGTAACACAGGTGCGTTTCCGGCGCCGACAGGATCCTGACCTTGTAGGGCGAAGTTGACATGTTCTGCACAAAGCGCGAGGAGGTTCTGAATGAAGTCCACAGTCACCTGAAGAATGCCGAGCAACACAGCGCAATTTCTCTCCTCGACTGGTCCCGAGTCTCTGCGTGTCCCTGGCCCTCTCTTCAAAAATGGGAAGAAAGCCTTCCGGGAACGTGGCCTTTCCGTCAGACGCGTTTTTCGCTTCACGTGCAGACGTTGTGATAAATATGTTTACCCATATTCACACTTTGGCACGAATCAGGATTTAGGAAGTTGCGCAGATACCATCGGGTTCACACATGCATACACAGCCTTTGCCAAGCGACTGAGCGAAACATAACTAAATAAAGTACGAAAGACTCAAACACTTTTAGTCCCTTCGTACTTGCAACTTGAGACAGCTGTGCACACATGTATATATATATATATATATATATATGAATCTTATGTGTGCGAACATTTGAAGTCGATACGCTCTCTCTATCTCGGTGGAGACATCGGGAACGGGAAGAAAGGAAACGAGCGCCCAGAGCTTTTAGTCCTTACCTCGTGGTTGTCCCGCTCATAGTAATAGATGTATTTGTCCAGAATATCGGTAAACAAACAAACATGGGAGGTGGAGGACTGGACGGCAATGTCGGCAATTTTCAAGCACTTTTGCAGACACTCCAGGACCCTTCGAGAGTCGCGAACGCTTTCCTACGAAAAAGACCAGAGAGACGCGGGGTTCCTGTAACAACTACGGCGTCGCATTCTTCTCGGCTCTCAGGGCGCACAGAAAGAACAAAAGAACAGAGAACGCGAAACACCGCGTGACAGCGGGACAAAAAGTAGGTGCCGCACCCCTACGACCGTCTCGACGGTCTGCCGGGGAACTGCAGACGACAAAGTAAAACGCTACGGAAAGATATATGCAGATATCGGTATACGCCTCTTTCTCGATGGATGCCCGTCAAGTTTAAAAAGGCAACACTTGATAGGACTCACAGAACGCAAATTATCAGCTCGTGAGAGACGAAGAGAGAACAAAGCGGGATGGCCGAAACTCTACCGTTCGAGAAACGGACTCGCTATTCTCAGTCGGTGCCCGAGATGAGTGTGTCGACACACGCAAAAGGAACTGTCAAACAAGACTCCGAAAACGTTTTAGGGCCGCACAGAGGATTTCCAGGCATCTTCAAAAAGTATCGAAGAAGCCAGAAAATACATCGTGAAGTGGGACACGAGCGACTTACGTTGTTCCAGAAGAGGTGCGAGCACGTGAGGATCGCTCGGCACTGATCGGGCCTCTTGAGCAGCTTGGCCGCGTGCTGTGTAATTTTTGCGCTGATATTTTCGTAGTTTTCTTTTTCCAGGGTGTGGATGTGACCGACGACAGACCCCACAAATTCCGAGATTAAATTGAACTGGGACTTGCTGTCGGAGATTTCTTCTTCGTAACACACGAGGGCTTGCGTCAGGTACTCGTACGTAATCGCCTCGTAGGAGCCGGGGAAACGCAGATTTGCACCGTCGGCTACGATCGCTGCCATGAGGAAGAGACGAAGCGCTGCCTAGCAGAGACATGGCGACACACATACAGAGAGAAAAAAAGTGAACGGAAGAAAAAGTGAAGGGAAGAAAAAGTGAAGGGGAGAAAAAGTGAAGAAGAAAAGGGAGAGAAACAGGTGGGAAGGGATGTTGATGGACTGTCAAGGGGAGAACGAGATGCAGCAGAGAGAAAAGACAGCCGAGACGGAGTCAGAAACGGGACAGGATAAAGAGAGAAGGGAGGAAACGCGAGCGGCAGGAAAGACGGAATCAGGCTCTGGAGGAAAGAATGCGAGATGTCCAAAAAAGGGATACGGGTATACCAAAAAGAGGCGGGCGGAGAGAACCAGTGTTTTTTGTGGCTAGTGACCAAAGACAGGTGTGGTGCCGCGAGAGCGAAAGGGAAACCTAAGAGAGATGCCGCGAATGGAAAACACCTAGGACAGCCAACTGGAGGCCCAGGATCACCTCGAAATCTACATAAGTCAACTTCCGTCCATACAGGACTCGTCACGAGTATCTGCCTGCATGGAGGCGTCCACATGTTGGCTAGACCTCTTCTTCATGCATGCATGTTTGGATATTGATCGATTGCCATGCATGACGACTTTGACAGGTATGCTTCTCTCTTTGCACAGTGGCACAGACACGTCCCGAAGGAAAGAGGAAGCGTTGAGCGAGGGAGTGCAGAAGACAGAGCCTACCTGGGCGTTGCACTGAACAAGCTGCGTGCAGGATCCATGGACGAACTGGAAAACTTTCTTGGCGGAGACAGTCGGGGCGGGCAGATCTGAGTCTCCGCGTTGGTGCTCTTCGGCACGGTCGAGAATGCGCGGCACCAGCTGAAGCGCCGCAATGACGAGGGGCGGGAGAGTGTACCGCAGACGCCTCAAACCACCTTAGCGCACGACAAAAGGAAAGAACCGAGAAAACGATCGACAGGTGAGGGACGCGGGAACAAAAAGCCCGCGGCAAGATGGAGAGGGAAGAGAAAGAGGACTGCAAAGTCGCGACAGCGAAGAAAAACGCAACGGGCCAGAAAGGAAACAAGCGGAGGAACAGGGGTGGAGAGGAGAGGACGAACTCGTCAGAGCACTGGTGCGCTTTACAGCGGAGCAACGCCGAACGCGCGTCGCCGAAAACGTAGGCATCTGCCATGACACGCCGCGCCTAGCATATCTCTGAAAAGCCGCGAACGCCGACCGCTATCCGCAAATGCTAGACTCGAGACAGATCACTACGCACATCCCTTTGTGTCTGTCTATCTGCCCACCGGTCCGACGAGCCCGCGCTCAGTTCACAACCACGTCTCGATATCTCTCCAAATGCCGATCCATGTCTTTTGAATTTTCTGTGTCGCTACGAGTTCCCCAGACAGAACGTGGTGGAGCGCGAGAGTCTCTTTGTTCTCTTGGCTGTGCGTTTCCCTTCTTCACTGGAGAAGAGCGCCTTTCTCCTTTGCTTTTACCTTCGCCGAATTTTTCCCTCGCAATACACAGAAGAGCAAAGTGGAGGTCGGTGTCGGGGTTGTGAATGAGGTGAACGAGCTTGCTGACGTTCTGCTGCTCAGCACTGAAGGACGAGGAGGCGCTGCCTTCCTCTTCGTCCAGCGGTGTGTCTGGGGCATCCAGAACGAGGGGGGAAATGAAGTCCAGGAACCGCGTTAACGCCGACGGTTGGTCCAGCGCGACATTCGAGCCGAGCACCGCAGACACCATGGAGACCGCGACTGCATGCAAAGAAGCGGGGGCCGCAAAAATCCGCGTTAGGCACGTTTCGCGAAGCCGCGAGAGCGCGCGGGGAGGGACACAACCCCCCGAGAAGGGCGTCGCCTCCCCTTCCTCGTCTGGTTCTCCTCCCTCCTCGCGGATCCGGGGTTGACCCGTTCAGTCTCGCTGAAGAACCGCGTACCCTGTTTCCTCGTGTCAAAGTCGAGATACCCCATGAGGCAAGGGAAGTGGTCCAATTCGAGAACGGACAAGGAGAGCGTGCGTAAGGGAGAGGAAAGGAGCTCGACGACGGCCTCGACACCGGCCGGGGACAGGCGCGGCTGGTCACCGTTTCGGTCCTCGCGGCCGCCTTCTCTCTTCTCGGGCAGACACCGAGACAGCAGCAGCGCCGTGGAGGCGAGAATGCCGTCGACGTGCTCAACCCGGTCAGGGAAAAGAGTGAGTGTGAAGGAGAGAAACGCCATTTGGAGCTCCAAAAGGGCCGTTAAGTCTGTGGACGTTTGCCTGCCAGACTCAAGCGAATTCGCGACGCCTTTCAGGCCGTTCGGTTCAGGCGCACTAGACTCAGAGAGAGAAAGCAGGTAGCGGTCCTGAAGCTCGAGAATGTACCGCCGGAAGAGAGCGAAAACGTCCACGTCTGCAGGCACACTCTGCAACAGGGAGGACAGACAGGCAAAAGAGCGAACATGGCGCGCGTGGGGAGCAGCCGGACAAAAGTGCGAAGGAAAAAAGGGGAAGGTAGAACAGCCGAGGCTGCCGCCACTTCTACGAAAGAGAGATACAGGAGGCTGGACGCTGACGGATAGAAAAGGATAACCGTGTGCGCCCCGTTTTGACGGAAAGGAGACGGAGACAGACCGCGTCGCGACAAAAGACACAACGGGGCACCGAGAGGAGGAAAGAGGCAGTGGCCGCACGTGCAATTTGAGGGCTTGCGCACCCTGCGCAGCCACATGCACCACCGTGCCGACCGCGTTGCGTGGCCATGGCAGGGCGCAAAAGCAAGAAGGGAGTTGCAGACTCGCGCGCCAGCATCGAGCTTTCGTGGTGTGAAAGGTGCGTTGCCTGACGCGGGTTTTTGGCGGCAAGGCGCCTCTTGCATAAGCATGCTACTCGGAATTTCAGAGCCGCAAGATGAGCACCCATTCCTTTCTCACCTCGGGCTCCGACTGGACAAAGTTCGCAAGACGGTTGAGCAGATTGACGAAGATGGCCTTTAGGTCGACTGTACAAGGAAGCACCACAGAGCCCGCGCGTCGTTTTCCCAGAGCCGCCACCTCACGTCTTTCGATCACAGAACCGCAGTGTGCCTTCGCTGCGAGAGCGCCTTGCGCGCGTCTTACCCGTGGGCTGAACGTTCAGGCACGCCTGGAGAAAAGGGTCCAACGTCTGCAAGTGACATTCGTCGGAGAAGACCTGAATGATGCAGTCGAGGAGGTATTGCTGAGCCATGCCGTCTCGACAGCCGACGACTTGCTCCAGCAGGCGAGGCAGCGCTTCCTCCTTGTAGAATTCCACGCTCATTCCGTCCAGCTGGGCCATGCGGACGAGCGTGGACCCCACGAGGACGCGGAGGTCGTGCCGCTCCTTTTCTCGCTTTTGACGTTCACGCGCACTCCCTTGGTGTTGAAGGCGAACCCACAGGCGCGCGGCTTCTGTGAAGTTTGTGAGCAGGAACGCGAACGCGTCGTTCATCGTTCCTGCGCCTTCTCTGAGGAACCACGCAGAGAGGATGCAGAGAAACAAGGTGCGCCAGCGTCAGAGCTAAAGAGCGTCAGGAAAACAGAGAGAAAAAGCGAGACGACCCGGAAGAACTTGTCGCCTGGACTCGAAACCAGGAGGCTCGGCGGCCGCCAGAAGAAACCGAAAAAAGCAAGGTCAAAAAACACTCCGTGGCGTAATTTTTCGGGGACTTGGTGCACATGGACGCACACCGCACGGAGAGGCGGAGAGCACGAAAAGAGGGACGATCAAGGCGGAACCAAGCGACACGACCAGAAAAACGACCAGCACGGATTCCGACGCGGCTGTTGCTCAGCGCAGAAAGGACGACTTTGACGGCGAACCGGCGAGAGCCGTACCTTTCGTATTCGGAGCCCACGTCGGGAAGTTTGTCTTTGCACATCTGCGTGAGGTAGAAGCGAAGAAAGAGGCCGCGCATCGGGTGTTGGACGCCCTTGCAGAGTTCCGTCATGTCTCGCAGAATGTCGCATGCAGGCGCTTCACGCGATTTGATGTAGCTTGCGCCGACAGTGATGAGGAGATACAGACGCGGAATGATGTTCCCTGCGTGCTGAACGGACTCGTACAGCTCGGACATCTTTCTGTTGTGGCGCGACTTGTCCGAAAAGAAGGCGGAGAGGTGTTGGAGCTCGTGGAAGACGAGCATGTCTAAAAGAAGACAAAAGCCCACAACCGCTGCCCTAGCGCCGTCGCCGTGCTGTCAGTAAGGGAACGAGGGACTCGAGGAAGACCAACTCCCGTTGACCACCAGCACGAATTCGTGAGGAACAGCGATACTATACAATTCCCGCACCACATGGGAAACTCGGCAGGAAAAAGTTGCAAATGCCTCAGATCCTCCGAAGCCCAGACAGCGGCGAACTCCTGAAGGTCACCTCTCTGGAGACGACAGGGTCCGGTACGGAACGGTTCACTCTCAGCCACTCGGGAAGAGGGGAGAAACCCCCTCTGGCAGGCGGTCTCGCCAGTGGGGCGAGGTCTGCAGAACTTCCCAGCTTACACAGTTCGTAGTAGGTCTTCGGCGAGAGGAGCGACGTGCGCAGCTCGCATATCATGTTGGAGGCGTGCTTTAGCGCCTCGCGCAGGTTATCGCTGTCCTGTACAAACACACACGGGGACGCACCGGAGAGCGGAGTCGACGCAGGTTGTTTCTGAACCTTCACTGCGGTTCTGTGCGCAAATTCCATGAAGCCTTCCACTGTCGCGAAACCACCCGTTCCGGGCATTTGGACTCTCTTTCCGCGGCGTCCGCAGTTCGCTGGCTAACCCACGGCAAGCGGCGCGCACGCCTCACGACGGGAGTCTCAGTAGCCAATACGTGGCCGGCGAGCTGTGAATGTCCTGCTTAGAGAGTCTCAAAGAGGCACCGACGCGGCCTTTGGTCTGACGGAACTTCTGCACACCCCGACAACCCCGTACCCGCCGACCGGTTCGAAACGCACACCCCTTTTGAAGCGCCTGGCATTTTAGAGGAACAGAATCATGTAGGTCACTGGGAATGCCTCTCGGCGCGACTTCACTGGAGAGCGGAACGGAAATGGGGTACGCGAGACATTGGATCCAGAGGAAAACGCAGCCACATTCCCGAGATGCCGCAAGCAGTCTGCCTGTGGGGTGTACGTACAATTGCGCGTTTCATGTAGCGCGCCTGCTCCTTGACAACTGCGGACGCCTCGTCCAGCAGTTTCTCCTGGTCGTGTTCCATAATCATCTTGAGAATTCAAAAGACACAGACCGACGGGGCGCTTCCCGTTTTGAGAGTGAGGCCCCGAAACGCCTGCGACGACGCTGCGGCCGCCTCCCGAACGCTCTTAAAAACAGGCGTGCGTCCTGGAGGACCGGGCGCGATCCACTCAAACTGAAGCAGGGACACAAAGAAGAGGGAGGAGAGGAGGAATCCAAGAGGGCAGAGGCCCAGCAAGAAAAGAATGGTTGGGTCAGCAAAGCGAGAAAGCGCACGGCCTTCCCAGAACAAGTCGTTTCCGACGAGGAAGGGACGGACGCTAAGAGCCCCCGGACTACCTCACTAGGCAAAGTATCCGGTCTATGGAGAATGTGGGTAGCCAGTAGACAGACGAGAAGCCTCGTGTTCGAGTTGAGGTTGTCGAAGATGGATGGTCCTGGTTGGGAAAGACAGACACCACGTAAGCGTGGCTACGGAGGCACCCCAACAAGAGACAAGTGCCCAAATGATATCCTGTGTCGTTACTGCGGAACTACACAACGGAACGACCGGTACGGGTTCGTTTTCGAAAAACACCACGGGGCATGGCAGCTCAATTAGCTGGCTGACGATAGACTGAGACGACGCAGCAGAACCCAGAGAGGAAACGTGAAGAATGGTTCTGCATCAGACCAATCTGTAAGAGACGCAAACAGCCTTTGGCTCTCTGATGCTCTGATGTGGACAGCACCGCAACGCTTTGCCAGACGGCCGGGCAAAACGCTGGCGGGCGCAGCAGTGTGACCGGAGAGGAAATCGGCGGACACACCCAGGCAGTAAACACGTCGACTCACGCACCGACACAGATCCGCCGCCTTCTTTGCGATGCATTCTCGAACAAAAATGCGTCAGCCGAAAGAATAATTACAGCAACAGACGGCCTCTGCCGGCCGCGGGGTTTTCGGTAAAACAGACGTGATGGCGGCCAATAGCAAGGCAACAACACAGGATCCAGGGGTCCTTCCAACGGGAGGCGCGCCAGGATCAAAAATCCGACTGAGCAGTAAGGGGCCGATCCAGCCTCGGTGTTTGGCGTGTATTTGCAGCTAAAAGACGACAAAGCCAGAAAAAAGCCAGTGTGAGGCCAGGTTGAGAGGCGTACACTTTACGACGAACCTCTGCTGAAACAGTACCTTCGATGAATGCGCGAGGTGGTGTCTTGGCGGGAGTAAGCTGGATGTCCTTTACCGATACACGTTCACCACTTTCAGCCCACCCGACTGGCCAAAAACGATCCTCCGCGTCAGTGTTGTGTCGAAAGTGGGCTGCTGCAAGACCGTTCCACAAAACGGCACCAAGCGGAGAGGCCGGGCAAAACAACGGGGCTTCAGCTACCGAACGGTGGTTTGCAACGCAACCCACTGTTTACCGGACTATAGTCGGTGCCGCAGGTCGGCCGGAGTTGCGGCGCACTAGCTCGAAAAAACAAGCTTCAACGCGTTTGCTTGGCACTCATATGCTCTTTTAAACTCCAGGAAAACCAACGGAACCCGAAACTGGAGAGGAACTGTCCCTCCGGTCACACCACCGGAGGTGTGCAGGGATGCAGAGATCGTCACCGTCAATGTCTTGCTCGAGCTCATGCAGAGGCTGGCTAGCGCCGAGTCGAGAGCCGTTGCTCCAGCAACCCACGTTGTTTTTCGCCTGTAACTCCTGCCGCGCTTCTCGACAATAAGCGTAAGCTCTTTCTCGCGAATGGACGTTGGAGACAGCCGAACTGGGTGCGCGCGGGAGCAACGGGACGGAGCCTGGCGACGTAGTATGCAAGCTGTGTAACACATAAACGTCCGGTGAAGAGCACCGTTACGCCCTTCAGCCTAGCGTTAAACGGTCGATCGCTGCAGCCCACCGCATGTCGCTGGAAACGGGCGAACGAACTGGATACAATGTGTAGTGCTGGACGGCGCGGCCTCTCGTCGGAAGCCTTGCAGGAGGGCTGAGAGGTAGGCGGCGGTACACCACGCGAGGCAGTGCGTCTCGCATTACGTTCAAGTTAGCTGTCTCTGGCGTTAAGTCACGGCCGTAACAAGCGCCAAAACAGCTCCTAAGAGGTTTCCGAAGACGAAGCGCGTGCCGTGCCAAGGAGAAACCAGGCATGGGCAACAGGCGCGATTCCAGCGGGTCTCGAAGGCCGTCGTAGACGTGTCGGGAGTGACTGCCTCTGTTCGAACTCCAAAGTTGTGAATGCTCTTCGTCGAGTCGCCTAGATTTCGTCTAGCTGCACTGTGACCCAGAAAAAGCTTCTTGCTGTGCTAACAACCTACGTGACAGAAAACCGTCAGGAGAGAGGCCGTGGAGTGGCTGCCTTCTCTCTTAATTTTTTTTAGACTTGGCTGTCTAGTCTCCCACGCGTCTCTGGGATCGAAGGTACCGGTCTCCGACGTGTGACGAAGTCTGTGAGTGTTCCCGTGTTCTCCACTGCTGGACAACGCACCGCGCTGGCTTTATCCCGCAAATACCCCACCCATTTACTGGAAACTAAAGGAAGGCCTCCCGTCTCGAGTTCTGTTGCCCACATTTGCATACGGGCTACCGTTGACCTTGAAACTCCCCAAACTTCAATACACGGTTCCCCGCTTCACAAGAAAAAAACTTTTTAAAAAAGGCGCATGCTGACAGGATGACACACTTTGCCTGTTGAAAACGGGGGTTGACGTAAAAGCCACGCGGTCCCCCGTACATCAACTGCGACACAGTAAACACCCGGAGCCTCGCTCGAAAGTATTTGGTGGAAATGGACAGGCACGCTGAGGAACTCGGCTCTCGACATCTAAGCTGAGGAACATCAACGCCGCGCCTCCCTCGCCCACAACATCCTGCTTTCTCTGCGCGTTACACCTTCCCTCTTTCCCCCGCTGCGGTCCCGAAGGACTTCCGTTTCACACCCTTTCGTGTTTCTTCTCAAGTTTCGCGCTCCGTCCCTCCTAACGGAGGCCCGGGCCGCCTCCGGAGCTGCTGCTTGCGGAGAAGAGGCTGGTTGAGCTCCATCGTGCTCCCACACTGCTCGTGGGGCTGCTGGCTTTGCTGAACGGCGAGACGGGGCTCGGAGACGGGGAAGGAACGAAACTGAGAGCCCGGCCTCTCTCCCTTCTACCCCTCTTTTTGAACGGACTCGGCGACGCGTCTCCCATTCCACGAGACCAGGGAAAATCGGAGCCCTCAGACAGCCTGGAGAGCGGGCTGGCGGCGAGATCTGCCTGAACCGTCTCGCCCCTTTCGGGGATCTGCGCCGGTGGAAAATCCCCTACTGGAGAGACGCGTTCGTCGCTTCGAGAGAACTCTCCTCGAAACACAAATGAAGGAAAAGAACCGGAGGCACTGTGTCTCGGGTCCTCGACGCGAACAGTGAACTTCGAACGGAGAGAGGAACCCAACGCCGACAACTGACTGCGTTCGGGAAGACACCCCCCGGATGAGGGCGGAGCACCTTGGCTCGCCTGTCTTGAGAACGAGGTCTCCTGTCCCACAGAAGACTCTGGAATCAGAGACGTCTCGGGATGCATGCGGAGGCAATTTCTTTCGCTGAAGGACGGGGAGGCGCGCGAATCGCAGAGACCACGGCAACGGACGGCGCCGTCCCCTGCACAAGTTGAAGTGCCCAACTGAGGGGTCATCGCACGTGGAGTGACAGACCCATGCACGCTCGTCGAGATCTCTCCTGTCCTTAAGCTCGAAAGAGCGTCGAGGAAAGAGAAGAGAGGTTCGTGCTTGGACGCGTCGAAGGCCTCGTCTGTTTCTCTTCTGTCTTTCTCTGCATCTTGCGGGCGGGGGACGGTTGCCGTCGGCGCGGCGAGAAACGGAGAAGTCGCCGGCGGAGGCGAAGGTCGGACAGGGACAGCCGAGATCGAGAGAGAAGAGGAAAACGAAGAGTCGTGACAAAAAGGGTCAGAGAAAAAGCCCCTTCCTTCATCTCCGCTGCCGACTGACGCGGTGGACGCCGCGCAGTGTCCTGTTCGTCTCCGCTCTTCCGGCCTCGCCTTCTGGACACGAGAAGCCTTTTCGTCGGAGTCCAAGGCACGAAGATCCGACAAAACGCCACGCATCTGGTCATTCTCCTCTTTTTCCTCACGGCTGTTCCCCAGCCTTTCCTTCGCCTCCTCCCGACGGCGGCATCCGGGAAAGAGGGTCTGTCTCTCTGCGTCCGCCCCACTCTTCTTCCCCCGCCTCTCGCTCCCGCCTCCACTGTCCCCTTCTACTTGCGTCTCGTCCCTGTGTCTGCGTGTCTCTGCGCACCCCTCGCGCCATTCCCTTCTCTCGGTCTTTGATCGCGTGCTGTTCTCTCCGCCCGAAACTCCAAACACTCGCCGCTCGTCGCCCTCCCCTTCTGCCTCCCCAACGCCGTCGCGCTCTGGTTCCTCCCTTGGTGTGCTTGCCTGAGAAACTGAGGGGAAAACGGGACTCTCGCGCCTCCCCTCTTTGTCTCTGTCCTTTGCCGTTCCACCCGGAACTAGAGAGGCGGGCGTCGAGGCACTCGTACACCGACTCGTGCATCGCGTGCTCACTTCGCTCTCTAAACCGCATGCGCTCTTCGCGGCCCCCCGCTTGTCCCCTTCGCCGGTGAGCGACCCCGCTCCCTTCTCTCCACGCGCGCCTGTCTCCCTCCTCTCTTCTTGCGTCTGTTTCTGAGTCTCCTGCAGCTGCGCCTCGAGCACCTTCACGCGTTCTCTCTGTTCGCGGGCAAAGCGAACGAGCTCTGTCTCCCGCGCAAAACAAACTTCCAGAGCTTCCTCCAACCCGCGTATCCTCTCCGATTGCATTTCCTCGCCTCGCCGAGCCGAGCAGTTCCGCGGCCGCCCACAACACACGGCTGAGGCCGCCGAGCAGCACGGCGAAAAAGGAGACGGAGAAGGCAACTGAGACGGAGACGGCAGAGACAGAGTCCTGCAGTCCCCCTCTCGGGTGGGCCCCAGGACGGACCCAGGAGGCGGGAGGTTCCACGAGCGGCAGGGGGTTGTCGAAGGCCGCCGACCGAGGGGGGAAGTGATCGCGAAGCTGGGCGTGAGTTGCCGAGCGCGTTGCTGAGGAGGCATCGGCAGGAGCTTTCGAAGAGCCGTTGCCAGTCTGAAAAGCAAGGCCCACAGTCGACGGAGACACCGCGCGCGAGTTCACTCGATCGGGGTGCCGCAAAAACCCTGGTGGCGGTGTATCTACACAGGAAGGGATTTCACGGTCTTCGAAAACGGACGCATGCGCACTGTTGCGTCTCTGGCCTGCGAGAGAGAGAGACCAGCCGAGTGCCGCACGCTCGTGGGGCACGCGAGACCGACATCGCGCGCGCACGACTTTTTCGGCTGCTGGGCGCTTCGCCAACTGCCACGAAGGCTTGGGCAAAGCCCCTATCTACACAGAAGGCGGTTCCGGCAGCAGGAAATCCAGTCGATGCCTCCCCGCCCAGAGCTCCACAGAAACACTGTGCAAAGACATGACAAGGAAAGAGGCCCTCTCGACTACGCTGCGCAATATTGTCCAATTCTGCCTGTACAGCATGCCTCGTCCACGCACAAAAACATGCAGATTCAAATATACACGTATAACTATATGCATATACACATACATACATACCTGTAGGTGTAGGAACATGCAGAAAGAGCTATTTACATATGTGCATGAGCCTCTTTCCAGTGAGACAGATGAAGCGCGTAAAAGTGACAAGACGCCAGGCCGCTTTCCACTTGCTGTTGCGTTCTTGGAGCATTTTCAAAACCGCGCACTCACGTGTCACACTGCAGTTCTTTCTTCCTCAGAGCCACCTGAAGCCTCTGCACGATCCCCGTCAGGGCCCGGTTCTTCTCAGACGCGACTGCATGCAGGCGCTGCAGCCGCCGCAAAGCATCGCGATTTGCTTCAGCAGCCTGGAGAGAAAGAGATGGAGAGAAGCACTCAGTGGGGAAGGAAACGGAGACAGAGGGAGAGGAAAGAAATGGAAGACAGAGAGGGAGGCACAGAAGCGGGAGAGAACAGATTACCGAGAACGAGGATGGCGACGAAGACAAGAAAGAAAACTGGTTAAGCAAGCGAAGCCAGCAGAGGACGGGACCCCAGGAAGCAGCGATGCGCCTGCTGAAAGGGAGAAGATCCGGCTTGTTTGTTCGCGAGCAAGCGCGCTTACTTTGAGGGCGGAACTCTCGGCAGCTCGTCGCTTCCGTCTCTCTTCTCTCTCGGCCTCGGCCACAGCAGCCAGGGTCTCCTGCTGACAACGCCAGTCGCTCGCGCGTCGAAAGAAAAAGTCTTCCTGGTCCCAGTGCATGCTGAAAACGAGGGGAAACGCAGGAGAGAAGATACACCCTGCGAGGCCGAATGAGCGCTCCAAGGCTCCTTGACGCTTTAGCCGTTCGCTGCCCCGCGCTGAAACGCGCGTCGAGAGTGAGTCACGCGTCCGCCCGTAATCGAGTTGACCAGAGAGGCGCGCTCATGTCCTAGGCTGTGGAAGGAGAAACAGGGAATTGTGCTGTCCTACTGGAAGGAGGGGACCGAAACTAGCTGATGTGTTACCTTTTTTCTCTCTCAAGCTCGTGCACCAAGGCCTCGACCGTCTCCAGCAGAGCTGGGGGGACCGCCTCTGGCGCTTCCGGCCGTCTGCCTCTTCCCTCCGTGGCGCGACTGCCTTCTCGTGTCTCCGTTGAGGCGCTGGGCGTCGCCTGCTCCGTGTTCTCTGGAGAGAAATCCACGTTTCCAGAGAGACGCAAAAAAGGCAGAGACTCGAGAGGGTCCGCCTCGCGCAGCTGCGCATGCAGCCTCTGCGCCCAAGAGAGGAGATCTGGAGAGTCCGCAGGGGAAGAGGACGGAGGGAGAGAAGAATGCGAAAAGGAAGGGGGAGAAACGCGAGGTTGAGGCGAGTGCGTCGAAGAAGGCGACGAGGGGGTTCTGCTCCGAGAGAATGGAATGGCAAACTCTCCAAAGTCTTCCTTCCTCGCTCGCTCGGTTTCGCTGTCTCCAAACGCACGCCGGGTGTCTCGACAGCTCGGCCCGCGCGCTCCTTTGTCTCCCTCGACGCTTTGTTCGCCCTCGCCTCTCTCGCCTTCGAACACCGTCCCTTCCTCGTCTCTCTCCCGCTGCGCCGGGTCTCCCGTCTCCGCCCGCGCTTCTCTCTTTTGCGCTTCGTCTCCTCCGACCTCGAGGGCTACTCTCGGTGCGCCTCCGAGTGTCCGCTCCCTCGCAGCCTGAGTTCCGCGCGCCAGAGCCGGCACAACCCCCAGATTCGGGCAATCCGCATGCGTGCTCGGTTTTGGGGCTTGAATTAGGCCGCCTGGCCCAGCTTCAGACGAGAGACATTGCGACCGAGAAGAACGAGACGGAGAGTACGCGCACACGTCTTCTGGCTGAGGAGGGGAACAGCCACGGCCGGGAGGAACGACAGGCGGAGGAGCACGAGGAAGGAGACGAAGGGAAGAAGACGGCGTCAGAGACTGTCTCCTCTGTCGTGTGGGACGTTGAGTAGAAGAAGAGGAAGATGACGAAGAGCTGGAAGAAGAGGAAGAAGGGAAGCAGGAAGGAGGCAGAGCGGCAGAGGAATGTCGAAGCGATTTCGGAAAGAAAGAGATGTCGGAACGTGATGATGGCAACTGTCTCTCAGGCGGGCACCCGTTCGTCGAATGAGGGGAGTAAGGTGTGGAAGTCGCAAGAGGGGAAGATGACGACGCGGGAGCAGAAGGCGAGGCGAGGGGAGTGGAGACGACCTGGTCCTCCCAGATCGTCTCTTCATGACACACCACAGCTGCCATGTTTTGCGTTAAGTCAGATACTTAGTCCCAACACGTTTCCCCTGTAACAAACCCTCCACAAAATAGCGAGATCTGCAGGGTATACATCTCTGTCGAGAAAAGCGCACTGGGAGTTATTTCGTTCAGTCCGGATCTATTGCTCTCTGTTCACCTCTCTGAGACGCGCTTCCCTCCGCTCATCTTCCAGACGGGTGTAAAAAGTAAAAAGCAGAGAAGCTCTGTACGCCGCATGAAACAAATGTCCATTGCAAGTTTACCAGATCTGTCTCCAAATCCTTCTCCATCGACTGATACACGCATTCATATACCACATATATAAAAATGTATATACATATACACATCCATATGCATATATACATTCATACATACGCATATATATATATATATATATATATATATATAGGCCCGTCTCGGGGTCTTGCGTTTGAGGCGTTTGGGTGTTTTCCTTCGCTTCCTTTCTTGGGACGGTTACGAGCTAGTATTTCTTTTCCGTTCTCTTCGTATCCGTGCTTCGTTCCTTTTTCTCGAAGTGGTCTTTATCGCTCACGAGCCTGAACACGGAGAGCGGACGGTGGCAGATGGCCAGCGCTGTGTCGGCACGAGGCTCAGGGGGTTGCCTGTTTTTCGGCGCGCACGCGGTGGAAAAAAGGGGAAACGCGAAGAACTTGGAGACCTCCGCACAGCGGAAGCTCTCAGAGAAGACGCGAGCGTCGTTCGTGCGACGAATTCTGCGTGTCTCGCAGGTGCACACATTTCCGGACATCAATGCACAATCGGAGAGCGCCGAAGGATGAACCCCTCGTGACAGGTTAGTCTCCGAATATCAGCTCGAGAGATCCGGATCCACCTTACCCATCGCAGATCCTCTTTCGTCCCTTTCCCGGCGTTTTTGTCTTGTGGCAGCGGCGAATTTCAACTTCTCGCTCGCGTTCGTCCGCGCTGTCTGTGCGGGAGGGTGTGCCAGCTGTACGTACATCCGACGCACGGCGCCGCAAACGCGGGGGCGCTGGAATTCCAGCAAAAAATTGCGGAAAGTTCTCAGGAAAACGGACGGTTTTCTTTGTGTGTTCTGCCGCAACGCGTTTATCCGAAAGCAAAGAGAGTTGTAAGGCTGGAGGGACCGCCCTCCTCCGTTCTGTCCGTTTCTCGCGGACAGCTGGCTCAGCGTTGACGAGACTTGCGCGAGCGCGAGGATCTCCCTTTCTTTGTGTCTCCGCGTTTCCACGAGCTTTTACCGGCAGCCCCCAAGAGCTGGCACCGTCGCTTTTTCCGACGAATCTCGCGAATCCTTCTTTTCTCGTTCGAGCGATGATTTGCTCCACAAAGACAAAACGGGTTCGTCGTGCTCAGCCTTTCTTGGTCGGTACAGACCGCAGTTCACTTCCGCGGGCCAGCCTCTCGTTTCGCGGCACTGACGGCCGTTTCGCCTTCCGCTCTCGCTGTGGGCCCACGATTTGCGCGGTTCTCTTCGCGCCGAGTCTCGGGTCACAGGGCGAGAAAAGCAGTGAAAGTGTGCGTTTTCTCGTTTTTTTTAGAGAACGAGACGCTCGTCTGTGAGGAAAAAGCGAGGGTCCAGAGAAGGACAGGCGACCGGATCCGTCACTCTGTGGGGCATGCTTGCCGCCCTGTGTTCTCTTGCCACTGCGTTCCCGACTTTCAAACACTCAACAGTGTTAAATCGCTCCTTTCTCGCGGTCGTTCTCGTGTTTCGGAGACATCTTCACTTTTCAAAAGGCGCCTTCGTTGGGCTTGTGAAAATGCCTTTCTCCCATGCGCAACACGAACGCTGACTTCCATGTCGACGTGCGCATGTCCATCCGCCTCTCTAAACCCGTTTTGTGAACAGACACTGAAAATAAGCGGTCGACGTTTCCTGTACATTTCTATATCTTCTGTCATATATATATGGACATTTCACGGTTTCCTGGGCTTTTTACGGGCCTCGTTTTCCCTTTCTCTCTTCTCTTCATCGGGACGAAATCTGTGCTCCTCTGTGGACCAGGAGTCCTCATCTCGGCAGACGGCAGGGGAGAGCGCCCAAACAATAAGTCTTTTTCTCCGTCGACAAAATGAGAATTGAAAAGTGCTGGTTCTGCTCATCTAACATCTACCCCGGTACGTGTACGGGCGGCTTCCGTTGCAGAGACACAAGCGCGCCTTTCTCTGTCAGCTCTGTATCTGGACTGTCCTTTTGTCCCTTTCCCAAGAAACCTGGTCCATGTCGAAGCTCTTCTTCTATCTCCGTCTTTACTCGTCTCTCTTCCTTTCGCTTTCCTCCTATGTGTTTCTCTTTCTTTCGGTGCGTTCCTCTTCCTCTCCCTCAATCTCTTTCGCAAAGTAATTGCACGCTCGGCCTCCATCTCTCAGCGAGTTCACTTCTTCTTTTACATGTTGTCAAGTATCCATACTTGTCTCGTAGAAAAGATCCGCTTCCTTAGGTTCCTGCTCCGTTTCCTGCCTACATGCCTCTGTGCAGCGAGTTGCGAATCGATCTTGGGTCTATGCTTATTAGATTTGCATGCACGTACGCAAACCTCTGTTTTTCGTCTCATGAGCTCTCTGTTCCTCCCTATATCTATCCCGCTCTAGCTACATTCACATGCAACGCTTTGTGCGTGCATCTTGGTATATGCCTCTCTGTATATGTGTCTATATATATATATATATATATCTTTACGTAAACCCGTATACATTTCTGTGTATATGTATCATTTTATATGTAGATGCAAGCGTATATATTTATATGTATAAATACATTTTTGTGTATGTATCTTTCTGTGAATTCATGCCCCTTTGTCTCTTCATTGAGGTTTTGTTTTGTACCACTGCTGCGCGCGAGTGCACGCGCAATGCAACGTAGGTCTATCCCTTTGTATCGCCTGCCTTCTGACGGGAATGACAACCGTACGTTTTCACAAAAACATATCTATTTTTCTTTTGTAGGCCTGGCCACACATTTTAGGGCACTTTGAGGTCTCTCAAGATGTGTTTGTCCTTTGCGTCCCCCTCTATGTGTATATCTGTGTTTTTACGTCTGCGGGTGCGTTTCGTTATACTCGCGCGTTTCTGCCGCGCCTCCCGCCTTTTGCGCACAGGCCACGGGGTGGTCTTCGTGCGGAGCGACGCGAAGATGTTTCGTTTTTGCCGCTCCAAATGCCACAAACATTTCAAAGCGAAGCACAACCCGCGAAAGTTCAAGTGGACAAAGGCGTACCGCAAGGCTGCAGGTGAGCCGGGAGAGCGAGAAGATAGGGAGAAACAGAAGATCACACAGCGAGAGCGAGGCAAAGAAGACACAGGGAAAGCGGAGCATGTGCGGCAGGAGGAGACGGAGACGAGGACGAGGGAGAAAAGGAGCACGAGGAGAATAAGAGGCAGGAGAAGAAGAGGGAAGATGGGAACCTGGAAGAGGTGAAGACCTGAAAATACAGAGGAGGGAGCAGAGAAGAAGCAACAGGAAAAGACGATTAGGAAGAGGAACAGAGACGAGAGAAAGAGAGGCGCAGGAAGAGGCGCGGCCCGAACCTTTTGTTTTGTGTGCGGGTTTCCGTCGACAACCTCTCTCTTGATATATATAGATATATATATGGTATGTATATATGAATGCCTTTCTAGTTCTTCCCCCTTGTGTGTGCTTCTTCTCCTAGGCAAAGAATTGGCGGTTGACGCGACGTTTGAGTTTGAGCAGAAGCGCAACACGCCGGTTCGATACGACAGAGACTTGTACGTGAAGACGATTAAGGCGATGAAACGCGTGGACGAGATCAAACAAGCGAGGAAGGAGCGTTTCTACATGCAGCGGATGCTGGCTGCGAACGAGCGAAACGAAGAGAAAGACTACAACGAGCTGGAGAAGAGCGAGAAGCTACTGTTGCGCGAGGGACAGATTCGCAGAGAAGAGGAGAGACGGAGAGCAAAGATCGCCGAAGCCGAGAAAGAGGAGGCTCTCGTCGAAGAGGACGAAGATGCGGTACGCGCGAGACACCTAGCGAGGAGAGAGAACGCGCGTAGTTTCAGCTAAAACTGCTGGATTTCAATATCCTACAATAAGGTTCTTCCACATCAGTTATGGCCTAGGCGTAATAAATGAATTATACCTCGTATGGGCAGCGAGAGAAACCAACTACTCGAATGCGAGTATGGTCAGTCTCCTGAGACAAGCACGCTCAGGCACAGCGCGAAAACGAATGGAGGCAACGGTCACCCGCGAGAGACAGGAAAGCAGTGGCGATGCCCCGTTCTGTCGTCTCGTCGTTTGGGGTGTATTTCTCCGCCTGCGCTCTTTGTGCGCCTGTGTGGTCATTTGCGTCTTTTCAGGAAATGGAGGAAGAGAAACCGGCACTGCGCAAGTCGAAGCAGAAGGCCCTCGTGCAGCAGACGACGGGCCTCGAGTCTGGCTGAAAAGAGAAAACGCGAAAAGAAGAGCCGTTTTCGGCGTCTTCCCGTCTCGTGTTCTCCGGTTGTCTTCGTCTGGCCTCTGGTCTCTGTCTCTCTGGCTTTTCGACCACGCGTTCGTCTCTCTCTTCTCGACTGTTTTCCTCTCCTAAGCTCTGATCTCTTTCCTCTCTCCTGTCTCAGCTCCTCTCGGTCCAATTCTTTGGAAATGCGGCACTCGCGCGGCTCTCCGGCGCTGTCTGCGCGCGCTGGCGTGTCGCCGGTTCGTGCTCGTTTCTGCTTCCCTTTTTTGCCCCTCTGGCTCTTTCTGTTTCGGCTCTTGTTCCTGTCCGTAAAGAAACCGTGTTGTCAAACAGTCTCTCGCATGCAGTGCGCCAAAGGCCCTCCGTAGCGGCCACGGC
The DNA here is from genome assembly GCF_000208865.1 of Neospora caninum Liverpool. NCBI lineage: Eukaryota > Apicomplexa > Conoidasida > Eucoccidiorida > Sarcocystidae > Neospora > Neospora caninum. Next base: position 1,917,659 of record NC_018392.1, read on the forward strand.
GCGCGGACGGTAACCTTGCGAGCGAGTGTCTCGCCTCGCCTTCTGCGGGGCAACGCGTCAGAAAAAAGACGAGGCGTAGAGAAGGCGTCGGGTCTTATGAGACCTCGCGGCTCTGCGCCGCGTTCTTCGCTCTCCCTGGGTGCTGCGCAAGAGAGCCGGTGGCGTCAGAACGAGAAAGACAAGACGCGTCCGTTCAGCTCGTGGACGCGTTTGTTGAGGCCGTAAATTAGCAGAGAACTAGGGACAGCGCGAAAGAAGTATCTCGCATCACAGCGACGGCGGTGGGAAGACGAAAGAACAGAGAACAGGAAGGGACAGGAAGAAACCGGAGAGACGGAGGCAGGGAAAACGTAAAGCGGGAGGAAAGAACGGCGAAAGACAGCCGGAGAGGCACCATTTGAAGGCGCTCCCTGCGTCGACTTTCGGCACCGCCAGACACTTTTTCCACCCAACAAAAACCGTTTGGAGGCCAGTACAATCGCGCTGTCTACGCACACGAGAAAAAAACACTCTCTGGTCCTGCCTTCCCTCCTTGCGGCCTTCAGCATGTGTTCTTTTTCGTTCTCTCACGGTCGCGGTCTCTTTCACGCGCGTCCGAGAAACGTTTCTTTTGATAACCCCTCGTGAACAGGATCTTTCGAGGCGGCGCACAGGAACACAAACAGATGGAGACATGGACAGAAAGAAATCGCACCTCTAAACACACTTTCTACATATACATATATTTGTATGCTTGTGTATGCGTAATACTTATGTGTCGCTATTTGATACCAAGCACGTGTATGTAGTTATCATCATCTGGATATATTTATGGATATATATATATATATATATTTATGGATATATATAGATATATGGAGTTTTAAGATGAACTTGACAAGAAGTAGATCGGATAGTATCCAAGAAACTGCACGTAAGGAAAGCTACGTGCAGACATCGTCGAAGAGCCCTGCGTCGCAGCTCTGGAGAAGGACTTCTCGTCTCATCCTGTCGAAAATACACACAACACGCGAGACACATTTCACATTTCACACGCAGTTTCTCTCTCATTCTCTATTGTGCACCAATCTCTGTCTCGTTTCCTTCGCCGCCTCGTCCACCGCTGCTTGTCACGGTCTCTGCCTGCCGCTCTTCCCTCCTTTCTCCGCTTCCTTCGAACGGGCTCCTGTCTTTTTGTCTTCTGTGGTTCGTTCTTTCCTTTCTCCTTCCTTCCGTCTCTCTTCTTTTCTCTCCTTGTCTTCTCCGGACCTACCGGGCGCAACAGCTTCCGGCAGTCTTCCGCCCTACGAATGCGCTCTCCAGAAAGGATATTTTCGCAGGTGGGTGAGAGGCAAGTGTGGATTCCGAGGGGAAAGACGTTACTGTCGATGTTGCTGAAGCGGCAGGAACTGCATGCGTGTTTTTTTCGCTATGGGAAGTGTATTCGTAAAGGTACGCGCAACCCGAGTATGTCGCCACGAGCACCTGGGAGGCACAAAGGAGAGATCGAAACGAGAGAAGAACCTTGAGAAACGAAAGAGCAAAAAAAGACGGAACCTTGCTGTCTAGACACTAGGACATATGGTCACCAAAAGCAAGTCGGGAATCCATTCTTCAACCGAATCACGCCACGCGGAGAAGGCTCGAAGCCTCTTGCGCAAATCAAGATCGCAGCGCCCGCGCTGATCTACATTTCGAGAGAGACGCCCTCAGAGGACCGGGGGAAGTTTCGCTGCATACGTCTCTTCTTCCAGGCTGAGTTGAAGTTACTGTGCCCCACACGAGGTGCGTCTTCTCCAAACGTTCCAGACTTTGAAGTCCATATCTCTCTTCCTTCTCACCTGGATGCTTCTCTCTCCCGGGAGGCCCGAGGAGACACCCGCGGGGACAGAGGAGACACTTCGAGAAGGGCGAGGACACAGTTCCTGGGGAGATGTGGGGTCGGCACCGAGGAGAACGGCCACGCATTGGCGCGAGCTGAGCGTCACATGCAAACCGACACTTGAACGCTTGCATTTTTCTCCAAGTGGGATCCTCCGCTTTTACAAGCAAAAACACCGACCAGAGATCTTCTCACGATCACAAAAAAGGGCGATGACAAACAAAGTGCGGAGTGTCCAAACTCGGAGATATACCCGTCATCGCAGAGATCAACATATCTGCATGGAAATACAAAAGCTAAAATGTATACACCTGTTCATCGTGGGTGAAACAGATGCGTATGTACATAGGTGCAAATTTATTCGTGTATTGAAGTGCAAGTGTCTTATTGTCTTATTTGTGGCAATATACATGTATAAATATGTGCATGTGTATACCGTCCTTCAGTGGGAGCAATACCGCCAGCGTAGTCTTGAAGAGGCTGAATGTCTGTTACAGAAGGCAGTTGCTGCTGAGTCCAAAAGAGTCCAGAATACGTGTCTGCTTATGTTCGTCGCTACATCTCTAGCTGCAAATCTTGTCTATCCGTCGACACGCTTGACTACATATGTCTCTATCCACATATATATGTACTTGCCCATACACACACAACTGCCGGTGTACATATTTAGATATCTATTTTGCTCTCTACCGCTCGCGCTGTCCTACATATACATACACGTATGCATATCTGTTTGGATTCCCGTCATGCACAGAATGTGTCTCCATAGAAACAACGAAACACATGCGCTGCAAAACCGTATTGGAGGCGAGGAGACAGAAAGAGAAAGAGGAATCTTCGACGGCGGTGTGTTCCTTACAGGCGATTGTTGAAGCGAGGCAGTTCGAGGTAGAAGCAGCAGCTCTGAGCCTCCACCAGTGCCTCGCCCCCCGGAACGAAGAAGGAGAGAAGGGACGAGACAGCAGACTGCAGAGACAGGAGACACGACAAATGACTTCCTGTTTTCGCGTCAAGGTCTTGAGGTTGGAGTTCTTCGTCTTCCGTTCGTGTCGTCCCGTAAACGCTTTCTCTCAGTACCCTTCTCCCTGGCTCTCTCTGTCTCGCCCTTTGTCTTGCGTGGCGTCGCGCTCACGTCTCGCCTCGGCCTCGGCAACTTCCACGTCTCCGCTCCACGTCTTCACCGTCTCCTTTTCTCTTTTCTCCTTTTAAACAGCCCCCGCTCAACTCCTTCCCTCTTCCTTCCCCCTTACCGTGGCGTAACTTCCGATAGCCGTCGCCAGCGAGCCTGCCTCTCGTCGACCTCTGCGTCTCTCCCCTTCGTCGCCGTGCTGCGTCGCAACCTCCACAGAAGAAGAGCAAGACGCGAAGGCCGCAGAGGAAGACGAAACTGCGTGGTGCCGTTCCCCGATGACACTCATCGCTTGTGCAGAAAGTTGGTAAGACGATGGCGTCGCGTTGCGGAAGCGCCCACCACCTCGCGACGAGAGAGAGGGGTCAGGCTGCGTGGGACACGAAAAAACGCGACTGTCAGGTTCCGGCGTGCGTGGAGCGAAAGACGACACAGCAGCACCCTGCGGTGTATGGACACCTGAATGGCGAGAGCCAGAAGATGTGGAAGCTGAAGGCAGCTGGAAAACGTATACAAACCCGTCGCCACCTAGAAAACAGACAGACACACAGAAAGCAACATGTACAGAAAGAGGCACAGAACGAATTGCAGATTTCTTTCCCTCATCGCTCTTCGTGGCCGTGATCTCTGGCCCTCTCCCACTCTTGACCCTCTCTCGTCATTTTGTCCCTGTCCTTCGTTCTTTGTGTCTTTCTCTCCGTGTCCTTCTGCGGCCTCTGTTCCTCCTGGCGACTCACCTGTCGCTGTGAGCATCGAGCCTGCGGCATCAAACGCAAGGTGTGGAAGTCTCGGCCCTCGCTCTCTGTCGTAAGCAACTGCAGCTGCTAAGCAGGCTTCCTGGTTGATCAAGATCGCGACTTGTCGCCGGCATTTGCTGCATCTTCTCTCTCCGCCTGTTCGTTCTTGAGCGCCTGCTTCCGACTGACCGTCTGACAAGAGCCTTTCCTCTTGTTCCTGCTCCACGGCTTCCAGCGCAGACTGCGCAGGGTCGTTCGTTTCTTCTGGAGGCGTGTCTGCTCGGCGCTTTCTCCTCTCGCGCCCGTCTTCAACGCGCCTCCGATACACCCCTCCGTAGGCGTGAACTTCTGTCTCCTTGACTGGGACAGAGTGTCTCTGCTCTTCTGTGTGAGGATGGGCTGCCATGACACCCCACCACTGGTCGTCTTCGCGTTTCTCGCGCTCTCTGTCGTTTCTCTTCTCTCTGCGTCGCCCTAGCACCATCCACTCGTCTGGGTCGGTGTCCCCTCTCCTGTGTGAGTCGCCGCGAGCACCGGCGCGAGCCAGCGCCGCTCCTCTCCCCGCGGGCTCCGCGCCTTCCCCCTTTTCTCCTCCTTTTGTGTCCTTTCCTTCTGGGGCGTCGCTGCGGCTCTCCTCGCCGTGCTCCCGGGCGAAAGCGTCTTTCTCACGAAGAACACAGGCATCATCCCAGCCCTCAGAGGCGCCGAGGATGTGTGTCTCGCGAGGACTGCTGCTGAATCTAATGTCCTTCCTCTCTACTCCCACACTTCGCGGCTCTGGCGTTGCGTCTCTTTTGTCCCCCTTTTTTCCATCTCCGTCCTCAGTTCCCTTCCTGCCTGGAAGAGGTCGCATGCAGCCAACCACGACGCGTTCAGCCACGCGCGCGTGTTCTCGCTCGGCTTGTCGACCTTCTCGCGCGTCTTCTTGCTTCCCGTCTTCGTCGGTAGCGCCTCGTCTTTCTCGGAACGCAGAAGGGGCTGCATGCACAGCTGACCACGCGGACAGTTCCTCTGCATTAGACAGAGAAGCGGAAGACGCGCAAGAAGAGGAAGAAGCGGCAGAAGAAGAGGAACAAGCGGCAGAAGAAGAGGAAGAAGCGGCAGAAGAAGAGGAACAAGCGGCAGAAGAAGAGGAAGAAGCGGCAGAAGAAGAGGAAGAAGCGGCAGAGGAGGAAGAAGAGGAAGAAGAGAAAGAGAAAGGGGGAAGATTGGGACAGGTTTGTCGCGCTGTCTGATTCGGAGGGTTCGGGCTGCCTGACGCATCCAAGACAAATATGGAAGGGAGGATTCCCTCGGCGAATTCTTCTGCATCTGAAATGCCTCGCGACGGTTCGACGCCTTCCAGCTCTCCGGAGCCGCTCGAAACAGCGCATGCAGCCCCGCTGTGCAGATCGAACCCGCTCGGCTCGCCTAGGATATAGAACGAGGCGAAATGGGTGCCTGCGGCTGTAGTCGCGGAAGAGCCCAGAACGTGTGCGGGCTCGTCCTCTTGTCCGTTTGCCGCATCTCCACTCGGGCGTTTCTCCTCTGCCTTTGCAGCGCTCTCAGCCGAAAGGGGGTGGCGCGAACAAGAGGCGCCGAGCGCAGAAGAAGCAGAAGCCGAAAGGAGGTCGCGAGAACAAGAGGCGCCGAGCGCAGAAGAAGCAGAAGCCGAAAGGGAAGACGGGAAGACTCCACGCCCTGTCGCGTTTCGCCGCCGTCGCCCCTTCTCGTGTCTTTTGTTCTCTTTCTTCGGCGACGGCAAAAGTGTATAAAAAGCCGCGTCTTCCGTAGGCGCATCTTCCTGCGAAGCGTCTTCTCGAGAACACGTCCCCGCCAGAGGTTCTCTTCCTGGCGCTCTTTCCACGTTTCCCCTCGTCCCTTCCTCGCTCTCGCCGACTCGATCTCCTTCGGCAGTCCTCGCCTCGCTGTCAGCGTCTCCAACGCAACTCCAGTCAGAATGTGCGTTCCGTTCGTCTCTCCTTCCTTTTGCTTCTCGCTCCTCTCTCTCTTCGTCTCGTTCTTCCGTCGCTTCTCTTTGTTTCGCTGCGTGAGAACCGGAGAGGTCTTCCCGGTGTGCGGGCGATGCGCCTCTTGCCTGAAGTCTCAAATCTTTCGCTCGTCCGTTTTCGTCTTCCTTGTCGTTGGTCCCCTCGGCCTTCTCCGTCTGAGATTCTCCACCCGCCCCAAGCGAAGGCACCGAACCTTCGTCTGCATAGAGGAACACTTCTTCCTTCTCGCGTCCGTCGTCCTGGAAGAGACGGTTCCTTCCACCCTCCTGCTTCCCTCTCTCTTCCTCCTCTCCCTCTTCTCCTCCCTCGTCTTCCCCCTCTTCGCCTTCCTTGTACTCACTGGACGACGCCTGCAGCAGCCGCCATTCTTCCTGTGCGTTCTCTGGCTCGTCGCCTATCTGCGAGATCTCAGACAGACTGTGTCGCCTCTCCCTCGAACGACTTTCCGTTTCTTCCGCCCAGGCGCTTTCCGTGCACTCTCTCTGCACCACTGCGCCCTCGGCCCCGCTTCGGTCCCCGTCGCCGGTGTCTCCTGTCTCCGTCTCCTCTTCGTCGCGCCTCTCGCCGGGGTCGTCTCTCCAGGCAGAGTCGCTCGCCGCGTTCGAGGCGTACGTTTCCTGGGTGAGGGGCAAAAACGGATGCGTGGAGAGAAGCGAGCACGCGAGAAGGCGCTCGCCTCGAGAGGCCGGAATGCGGCCGACGCCCCGTGGCGAGCTGCGAGGCCACGCGAGGCTGCGCTCGCCTCCAGAGCGCCGGCGGCTGCACGCAAACGCCCAGGAAGCCGAGCGAGACACCGGAAAACTCCGGCGTCTCGTGGAAGAGACGGAAAAAGAGGGAGAGGACGGAAGCGACACGGAAGAAGAGGCTGGGATAGATCGCGTTTTCTCCTCGCCTCGAGTCCCTTCCAGAGAAGCGTCGACGGCGAACCGCGAGGCAGCGAACGCGTGGGAATGCATTAGAGGCGAAGAAGGAAACACGGCTGACGCGAGTGGAGGGCCGTTGGAGGCTGAAACGGGCGCAGAGGCGGCAAGAAGCCTGTCTCGCGTATCGAGCTTTGGGGTGTATCTCCCTGTCTCGGCTCCTGCGGCCGCCGCCTCCGTCTCAAGGTCCACTGCCGCGTGCTGAAGCGCACTCGGTGGTATCAACCGAGAAGGACAGGCGGCAGAAGGACGCGAAGGCGAGGCAGCCGAGGAAACTTTGGCCGGGAGGAGAGGGAGACGCGACGCGCCCTCCGTCGCCTCGTGCAGAGGCGTCGATGGACTGTCGGTAACGGCAACAGCTCCCCGAGGCGAGGTAACGCCCTCGCGAGGAAGGTCTGGTGATTCTGGAGACTCACCGCGTTCTGACATCTTTTGTTTCGCTCCCGAACTGAGCGTCTCGACGGTTCCCAGTGGTATGTCGCCCTCTCCTGAATTCGCCTCCTCGCATGCTTGTTCAGCCGTCCCCATGGTTTGCAACTTCTCCTCTGCGCCTTGGTTCCCCCGGGCTTCTTTCGCCTTCTGTTTCTTCTTGGTGTTCCCCTTTCGAATTCGCTGTTGCTCAACGTGGCTGCACGCTTCCTTAGAAAGCGTTGCCGAACAAGAGGCTCCTAGCAGGCTTTCTGAGGCAGCGCCTTCTGTCTCTCTCCTCTCTTCGCTCCGCACTGTCCCTTCAACCTTTGCGTCTTCGCTCGAAATCGCATCTGCGGCCTTCCTCTGGTTTTCGTCTTTACTCTCGTCCGTCTCGGTCGTCTCTCTGTCTCTGTTTCGCTTGATGGTTACCGTGGCTGCCGCCTCCGCGAGGCGCAGAGAAGCGGCGCGGTTGTCTCTTCGTCCGTTCTTCCGCTTCGACTTCCCATACACCGGAATGCCAGTGGAAGAAGAGGAAGAAAAACGAGACGGAGAAGAGGCGGAAGACGAAAAGGAAGCGGCAGAAGAGGAAGAAGAGGAAGAAGTTGAAGACGCGGAAGAAGACGAAGACGCGGAAGAAGAGGAAGAAGAGGAAGAAGCGGGGGAAGACGAAGAAGAGGAACACGACGAAGAATAGTGAGACGACGCGCAGGGAGGAGGATGCACGGGAGAAGAAAGCGTCGAGGAAGAAGTGTAGGAAGAGGCAGAAGAACGGGAAGTGGATGGCGGCGGAACTCCCAATGCCGGCGCGTCCTGAAAGAGCAGATCCTTGTCGCGGCCGATGGCGGTTTCCCCAGACGCTGAAGGTACAGAAGAACTTCGAGGGGAGAGGAAACGCGCACTGAGAGGCGTCGCGAAGCCTGAAGCGGGGCGACCTGCCAGAGACGGCGTAGAAGGGTGAGAACTCACCGGTGAAGGCAACGTGTCCGTTTCCACAAGCTGCGGGCCGCTGTCTCGTCCTTTTTGCGGAAACAAGGCAGACGAGCTGTACGCGTCTGGAGATCGCGGCGAAGAAGCGAAAGACGAGGGCGAAGAAGGCGAAGAGGACGAGCAGGAGACAGAAAGAGTGGAAAGTGTGTACTCGATTCGGCGGCCGGCGCGGAGTTGGCGTGGACGATGAGAAGACTCTTTGACGCTCTTCTTCAGAGGAAGCGAGATGGAGCCTTGTGGCGAGGGCCGACTCAAACGCAAAGTCGCGATCGCAGTCAAATCAGGGACGGAAAAGACCCGCGCAAGCGTCGCCTGCGTCGAAGATTTGAAGATTTCAAAAGCCGAGAGAGAAAAAAGGACAGGAGATAGAGACCATTGATGCTAGATGAAACAAGCGAGAGGTGGGCCGAAAAGGCAGGCCCAACCAAGGGACGGCCGAACGTCTAGGCATTCGGAAACGCGTGGACGAAAACGCACTCTGGAGTGAAAACGGGAGCCAGCCGCATCACAGAAAACTCAGCCTTATCCCGGTGTACGTACACTCGACCGGTCTGCTGGTACCGGTCAGATGAACCCTACGCCGACCTGAATCTTTTCAAGCGTACGTTCACCAGCCTATTTTCGCAAAGGGCCTTTCTAAACAGTCTCCAAAAGCGCGTTCTACGTTCCTGATGCTCACACACGCATGCGTATATGAGTGGCTGATCGGTTTCTGTGGGGTCGCCTAGAGCCGCTTGGGCTCTGGAAAAGGGTAAGCTGTTTCACGAAGCGAATGCGGTCTGCTTACTCTGGAGGAGAGCGTCGCCAGTCGCGACCCCGACTCGTGGAAGTTCATCGCAGTGAGGCGGTGCCTGTGAGCTGTGCGCCAGCCTAGACAGCGAAGCGAAGAGAGATCGAAAAGGAAGACAACCCCCGGAGGCGACGCCGAAAAAGACGGGAAGGTGGACGAGAGAAAAGAGGGCTCGGCCGCAGCTGACAAAGACGCCACAGACGGCAGCCGCGTCGTCGCATCGCAACGCAGTGGAGTGGAAGAGGAAGTCCCTGATGACCTGGCGGGATGTGGAAAAGAGAAAAGCGCACCGAGTGAATACAGCGGACTCGCCACTCCCACGGAGAGACCTCTAGAGTTTTTGATTCGCATGCAGAGGCCTGAAACGCTCGAAAGAACGGGGACCGGCGGGATGCCTCCAACCTTCGGGAGGCTGACTAAAAACCGGTCGTGTGTCCATGCCGGTACATGAGTCGCTATATGCACCTGTAAATATTTGTGTATGGGCAAGAACAGCGCATGTGCAGGGACATCATTGGCTGCAAAGGCGGGTCTCAGACTCACTGCAGCGACGCTGGAGACGCTCTTCCTGAGCATACTCACGACGCGTATGTACCCATGTTTATGACACGGGCAGATATATATATATATATATGGACGCCGAATCCGGGGCGAAACCTCAGTTTTGAGCCCTGGCTGAGCACTGGCAACTCCTCTGCATCTGGAAGCAATGTGTTGAGGAAAGAAGCACGTGTTTTTCTCTGCTAGGCTGTCGAACGCCTGTCCCTGTCTTACCGTCTCTTTGCACCGGGGACGGCCAAGAAGCTGTGTTGAGGAGTCCAGCAGACTGCACAGACAGCGTCTCCTTCGCGCCCCCCTTTTCCTCCGCCTGCTGCTTCGGTGGCAGCTTCAACTGCTTTCTTTCTTCTGGATTTTTCTTCGGCTTGGTCGTGGATCCCCTCTCTTGCGCGTCGACTCGACCGCTCATTTTCTCCAGGGTGTGTCCTGTCTCCTGACCGTCTGGGGCACCCCACCACAACTGCAGGCTTCAGTCCAGGACCCCACAGTTCGCCTTCGTCGTCCTCCTCGTCTTCTTCTTCCTGTTCTTCTCTGGAGAGCTTCCCATAGTAGCCCTCAGTTGTCTCCGTCGAGGCGATCGCCTGCACCACTGTCTCCGCGAGGGCCTTAGTGGCGAGAGCGGCGGGACGGAAGAAGTCCACGGCCTTCTCTGCTGGCGACTGGTGCTGCAGGTGCGGGGCCGGGAGCGGCTCCAGAATGAAGAGCTGGTCGCGCCGAACGATGTGGAGAAGCTCTAGACTTTGTAGAGCAAAAAAGTGGATTTCTCGGTGGAGGAAGACCACCAGACGCTCTGGCGTCAAACGCAGCGCAGCAACCGCGTCTGGGAGAACCAGAGACGCCTTAACGGCCTCCATGCCCAAGCTGCTTTCCCCGGGCATAAGTGCACATGAGCTACAGGGAGGCGACAGCGACGAAGCTGAGGGCGGGGTGACGCGGCAGTTGAAAAGGGTCAAGAGCCGACGGCTTGAGGTCGGCGACAGTCCGCTCCCTGCACATACAAACAGGGAAACGTACTGCCCCGGCACCACTGGAGTTCGCATGGCAGTGCTGAGGGGGACACTGTGAAACGAGGAGATTCAGGGGAGGTGCTTTGAAGAGAGAAGGCTACCGGCCGGAAAATCAATTCCGATCCCGCTAGCATGCGGTGGCAACTTGCGGCCAAGGAGACGCAAGCACGGAAGCAAGAGCGAGGATAGGTCACTGCACGGAGTATGCCTCAGAAATGTAGAGTAAACAGACGAGAACTTTGCTTTCGATGAGACACGTGTCACATCCACGCACAGGGACATTCTAACACGCCTATGCACCTGAAGTGATTGCCGTGCGTTGGCGAAGAAAGGCAGCCGAAGGAGGGAGCGGAAGAAGAGAAACGGAGCGGAGCGACGACCGGAGGAACAGAGAGAAAGGAAGACTTTTACGCGCCCGGTTGGACCCAGCAGGAAGCCCCCCCCCCCCCCCCAAATATGTGGACCAGAGTGACACTCCAAACTATTTTTTCCTGAGCAAGGCGTATCTGAAAGGTAACATGGTTTCCTTGAAAAGCGTATTCAAGGAACGGACTCTCATCAGGCATGCACTTTTAGTATTTATGTTGTGGAGATGCTTATGAAACATCAATGCCGATGAATTGTTTTAGTAACGGAACAGCCCCCCGTCCACGATAGCAGACAAAAGAAACACAAGAGTCTTTTTTGTAGTCCACTCGGTATGCACACGTGTTGAAGTGAAGGCTCACCGACTATGGCAACGAGACTCGTGCGGAGAAGCATTTCCACCAGAGTTACTGGGCCACACGCGCAGGTGTACATACACCGGAGTGGCTGGACGGTCCACACAAGGAACCCCTCCGTCGTTCCGATCAGAAGGCAACTTCCATCACAGTTTGTGCCGACGTAGGTGACCGCGCTCTTGAAGGGCGGCGAAGGAGGAGCGCTTTCATCCTCCGATGACCATTCTGAAGATTCGCCGCTGACAGGTTCGCACCTGCTCTTTGGCAGGAATGCCGACTCGCCTCCTATCGTGCGTGAAGTCTCCGCGGCCGAGGCACCAGACACGTGCCCAGGCCCAGATTGACCCCCCGATCCAGAGCTCATTTTTGTCCAAAGGCTAGATGCGACATTGGAGAGGACGAGACGATTCCGTGAGGCATCTCGGTCGAGTCGCAAGCAGTCCGTCGAAGAACATACGCACAGGGAAAAAATAGGCGAGCACCAGCGTGGACGGACCCTAGCGATCGTGGCATGCTGAGAACAAAAGCTCTCGAAAAGCGTGATACGGGAATCACTGGATCGGGGGTGACTCGCTTGTAGCGGGGCCGGTGAAGTTGGATGAGTGGCAAGGCGGATGATAGTCTAGAATCGTTGCACGCTGTCCACGGCGAAATCTCTAGGCAACTCATTCTCCGTAAAAAAGGGGATAAGCATGTCCCAGGAAAAACCGGATGAAAGAGTCAATGGCTAGAAAGGCCGGTGTGCTGCTGGAGCCGGCGATGGCAAGTTGTCTGTTGCCGCTTTCCCCAACAGATTTGACGGCGACAGCCGAGGAGCGACGCGACGTCATTCTCTTCGTACTATATCAGCAGAACAGTGGATAAAACCTACTATGCAAGCGAGAAGTGAAAGAGCTGAGTTACTTTCATCTCAATCATTCATATCGCCAAAAGGGAAAAGGGTCAGCTGGGTGGTTGGCCAACTTTTTCCCATGGCCGCCGAGTGACTGTGGATTCGAGCTCTGTCCGCATGCGGAACTCACGAATTTAAGGGAGCTTACGGTCACTCCACCGTTCCAATGTCTCCGGCATACATCGTACTCTGGGTAACTAGCCCGTTCTATAAAAGTGGGCTTGAAAGGGCAAAAACAAGGAAAACAGTTCAAAACAAAGGTCGGCTTGGACAAAAGTTGGGTGGATGCCGGTGCGCACGGCTTAACTAGGCCACTCGACGCCGCTGCTCGTCCTTCACGACGCTGCTAGTCAAACCTGGCTGACGCCACTATGAAGATTTAGACAAACCACCAACAAGCTCGGGGCCGATGCGTCAGGTTGAAACCCTCGTTAAGGGAGGCAAAGTACAATAAAGTCGATAGGTGTTTTGAGAACTGTGCTCGTCGTGGCGCACTCCGCGGCGAACCTGGCCGTCGAGGTCACGCGCATGCGAAGGCTCGGCCCAGCCCTGCGCGGCGTCTGCAGTAAATGGTAGTGGGGTTCCGTGGAGGTTCGGAGCAGGCATGTTTTTTACTTCTTGGATTCTTGAAAGTCTTGCACTCCGGTGTGTGTGTGCCTGGAATTTCGCTACTGGGGGCGACGGGGTAGAGGCGCCACGAAGAGGCCACACGATCTGCACGACGGAACCGCGGAGCACTCCCGCTGGTTGTTGCAGGTGTGGAGTTTGCCGCCCTGCAAAAAGCCAAAGCTGGCACATTCCACTTAGTGTCTGTCAATAGAGGGACTAGCGGGAGGGCAGATTTATGTCGTGCTTGAGCTTCACTATACGGCTCACCCGCTACGCTCGCGCGGTTGCTCCGTTGGAACCGTTTCTCACTTGAGTCAAGGCAGACTGCTCAATCTCTGTTGGAATGCAGAGCAGCCACCTGAAACAGAAACAGGGCTTGCTTCTACACGAGTTCTGTGGGGGGGGCCTGAAGACTGCAGAAGTCCGGGGGTTTTGGCCCAGATGTCCTTTCACGGTGTTACGCTCTAAGCCTTCTTGTATAAGACGATCCCTGTGACTGTCTCGCAGGGGTTCCTCGGAGGTGCAAGTCTCACGTTTCTGCTCAGAGTCGGGGTAGTCGCTACGCAAGCATCGACGGCCGAAATGAATCCGCTCCACAGCAGTGAGCATACTCTTTCGTATGTTTTTCGCCTTTTTTCACAGCTAAGCGAACATGATACGGTGCATCTCAGCTTCGCCGGTGATCGATGGGCGCCGCGACACTCTCCCGCGATAAGGGCTCAGTTACCCAGCTAAGCGAGTCTGGTTTTACCGTTTTCACCGAGGAGCGTATTCGCGCCAATGCTGTGAACCTAAGTGCATGTCAAGGTAAAGCTGCAGAAGGCGACAGAGGCGGTTCACAGACTGGAGAGCACTTGTAACCTGTCAACCCCAGCCGTGACTGCTTGTCGAGAAACTGTAGTTGACCAGGGGGTGGCACAGACTGCCGCACTTAGAAATGGCAGCTTCTTCTTCTGAAACCAGACTGATTCGCTTGAAGCCATGTGCGAAGTTAGGTTCCCCTGATTTGGTACCATCCGTCGCAGGCTGGTATGTGCAGATCACGGATGCATGCGGCAATCTGCTATACGCTCTTTCTACTCCTTCTTTTCCCAAACCCTCGTTGACAGCAAAAGGTCTGATCCATGCACTCATATACACTTGCTTTTCGCAGCTGGAGTGCCGACCAACATTGCTGCACGCGTGTTCAGAATATGGTAGCAGCACCAGTAGTGACCAGCCTCCAACCAATGGACCGGCGCTACTCGGGTCGTGCAGTGTGACCTTTATTAGACCTTCAGCAGAAGCAAAAAATCAACCTGGCGAGGTAGCACGCAATGACGAACTCGGTAGACACACGGGTTTAGCATCGCCGTTTCGGTACGAGACAGACGCAAAACGAGAGGGGCACATCACCCGCATGACGGAAGGAGTTACCAGGGAAGTCGGCGGAGATGACATGCCCGCTGAAGCTGGGCAGAAAGTTTACATATTTTTCCTTTGTCAAGTAAGCTCACCCGAAATTTCTGTGGCGCAGGACGAGAAAATAGCAGGTTGTGATATGGATAGAGATGGGTTTGATTCACTACGCAAGACCAAAACACAAGGCGCAAAACTGTTTTGCACGGATAGCCACCAGAAGTGGCCCAGAAGAGTAGGAATCAGAGTTGTTTGCAAACTGCCGCTACACGAATGAGATACCCCTTCTCTTTTGGCGAAATCGAACAGCCTTATCGAATCGATATGGCTCGAACCGCACTCGTTCTGCTTTGAGTACCCGTGCAAACTGTGTAGATGGTTCACTTTCAATTGCCCCGTTCGAACACGTCTTCTATTTCAGAAAAAGCAGCTTCGCACGATCCGCAGCGGTGCGGTACATGAACTTGCGTTGCACAGAGATACGCCTCGTTAGACAAATCACTACTAGTTTGGATCGTTGAAGCAGCCTCCATGATTCAGCTTACATGTCAATAACTTGGTGCATACTGGCGGTAAACCGAAGTTTTATCGGGCAGCTACCAGTAATCAAAGATAAGCAGAGTTGACTCTGTGAGAAAAGACGAGGCATCTGATCCGCTGTTTATGACAGTTCGAGTTTTTGCATTCTGCAGGTCCCGCACAATGAATCCGTGGATCACCTCGATGCTGTGATGGTCTTGATAAACAAGTCATTGTCGGTGATCGAATCTGAAACACAGACCCTGCTACGGGGTGCCTGCGTTAGTTATCAAGAACAGAAATCGTTCCAGGTGAAGAAAACGGGCAAACAAAGCCAAAAATGAGTGTTTTGCTGAACACATGTAACCAATACAGTTGCTTCATGTATTGTTTACTTCTAGTGGCAGTTTCGTTAGTTGCTCCAACCGTCCAAATGCCCACTCCATTACCCTTTTTTTGTCAGTGCGTGACTCTGATGCTCGAAGCGCTTCTATGGCTTCGCACTCCATTTGAAGTCGGCAGGCAGAGTATCCTGGAATTCAGAAGGCCCCGGCGTACCAGCACTTGCAGACATAGATGCGTTCCAAGCCAGGACGCTCGGGCCGGCAGACCGCATACCGAGCGATGTAAGGGGCTGTTGTATTCTCTGTTATGTGCCAGAACCGGCTAAGACTCGTGCGAAGAGCGCTAAAGCCTCTGACCCAGCGCCTGGCTAATCTTCTTAGCCCGTTCAATCCGGCCGACGAGCGCTTGTAAGGTCGCAAGTCGTAAACCACATGCTGCACTGGGCGGCCTCACGGACGACGCAAATTCGTTGCTAATGCCGCCGCTGCCTTCCCGAAGACTTGTCGAGGGCAGACTGGAGATTTCAGCTTCTGGAGATCCAGAAGTTCGTCTTCAGTGCACTCTCACAGGGGGAAAGCAGATATGTGCCGAGCAGCGTTTTCGCTGCTCGGCACATATCCGCTTGGCGCCTGTAAGTGTGTGAAACTTGCTTGTCAGTTAGGCCACAGTGAGGGTCCACATGATTTTTAAATAAATGGGTAATGGCTCTTGAGGGCGAGTCCAAGTTGCCCATAGACTGCAAGAGCGTGCCTCGGGACTCGCTGTCGAGCTGGAATGCGCGCTCGGACTACCGGTCCGTGCATTGACTGCCTGGGGCGAAACGCACTAAAATGACAACCCGTATCGGAGACAGCTACTGAGATAAGGTTTTGCGGCTGCTCTGAACCCTTTCTCTCTCTATGAGCTGGAAGGAATTGCTGACCGGAGAAGACGCTCCGCCACGTTTGGCATCAGCTGTGCCTCCACAGCGTCAAGAGTTAGACCTGGGCCATTTCAGTGCGTGAACACACATTTCCCGATTCCGTGACAGCGGACGAGAGACATAAGATTAAACGCTGTGGCGCAGGTTTCCAAACGACCACTGAGTTCGCTCCTTCCTTTCAGCATCTACCTGGACAAAATTTATCCTTCCATGGGCACCGCCACTCGCGATGCCTGTTCCAGAACACAATGGCGCGCACGTATCGAAACACATGTGGACATGCTACACACTAACGGCGGCAGCAGACACGCATCGCGCGACGGACTTGCGTTATTCGAAGACTACCGGTGCTCGCTGGCATGCTTACACAAACTTAGCCACGCACAGCACAGCAAAACACGGCAATACTGCTACGGCGTGCTTTGTGCTTGAAAATACACAGAAGACGGCCCCCCTGAACCTCCATAGAGTTCCACCTGCCGTTTACAAATAAGATCCCGGACTCGGCGGAGAAGCACAAACGGTGAGAGAGCTCTTTCGCGCATCTCTGAGACAGAAGGGCGCAGGAACGGAACTGTTTGAGCACGGAAAGACGTACAGCCGTTGCTGCCCTCTGAAGCGTGTGTCAGTTATCAACTGGCAAATATCTCGTTTCACTGAGGATAATCACCGACGTCTGAGCCCGAGCGACAGATCTGGGTCTTTTCGTTTCGCCACAGTTTGCCCGCTAGGTAAGCTGCTGTCGTGATTACGGTTCAGCTGATCTGAACTGAAACAGGGCCTCTGGCAGAACCCGAGACACACGACTTGACCAAAAGGAAACACCCCCTTACGAGTCATCCTTGAAAAGATCTACTACCACGGCCCCCACGGACTGCACACAAAAAAGGATCGCTTGGAGGAGCCGGTAAGCCTCTCCCTCGATGTGTAACTGCTAAAAAACGTAGGAAAAAGTTCTTTCCCCCGAGGTGCGAGCTCGGCAACACACATGCGTGTATCGAAAGACTTTCATGTAAACGTGACACTTCATGTACGAAATTTCGTGCCGGGAGACACATGTTGAAATGCACGTCTCCACATACGTAATGTTGCGGTTATAAAACTGCGCGGAAATAGACGTCCCTATATACAAACGAATCCAGATATACTCTAGAGACGCCATTCCGTACTCAGACAACCAGAAGTCTAATGACAGAAGCCACGCCTGCAGGATATATTGTGGAACACGCCGCCATCGTGTCCTGGTGTTGTTTCCTTGTAAAGTCGAACAGCGGGCAGGAGACAGGAGTTAACTTCTAAAAGCTTTCGCCTTCTTCACACAAAGACGGGACTCCCACGCTTTTCTTTGAAATGTCCCCTCGCGGCATCGCCTGGAATGAAGAGCGCGTCCTGTGTGTAGGATGTGTGAAATGGAAGCGTAGAGATGGACACATCACAAGTCCTCCCACCGTCGTACAAAGGCTCCGGTGCATACAGGAGTGTACATCTAAAGATGCGTACGTACACATATCCACACGAACTCATCTACCACACGCACAGATGCTGACAAATCGGTGGCTGTTTGCCGTCGTGTGCAAGGAGAGGGTCATCCGAAAGCACGCCTTTCTATACAAATGCCGACGTCCATGCACAGGCAACCCACTGCCAATGCGCCAATGAGCAACGACCGGGGTGTCTCAAGGCAAGTAGATAGTGTGTATACACCGATATGTTTTTTTCGCATTAGCGTCGATGCAATGCGATCGATGGTTGAACCGGCAGCTGCCGTCCCCTCGAGTCTTTCCCGTCAGCCTTTCCGAACGATTCGTCAACTCATCTCAGTCTACGTCCTCTCGTGCGTCTCTGCGGAAAGGTCTTTTCCAGGCCGACTGCTTCTTCTCCCTGTTTCCTCGAAACGCATGCAGGCACACGTGCGCATGCACACACGCGCATGGTTAGAGAAGCTGCTCAACCCAAACACGCGGACGTCACGCACTCCCTATCAGCAATGCGTTTATGGGGAACAAGCTGCTCCCACGTGCTCATCCTCCTCTCCGCCAAGAGGAAGGTCAAGGAGAGTCGGCTGAGACGCCGAGAAAGCGGATTCGTCGTGCCCTTGAAGAGACAAAGGTGGAAGCGCCGCCGTCGCCTCCCGTTCGACTGAAGAGAGAGCTGTGTCGTCGACGAAGAAATCGCCATCAACTCCGGTGAACCGGTCTTCCTCAACTGAAGAGAAAAGAAAGAATACAGCGGAGTCCCTGATGAACGAATGAGAGTGTGAAAAGCCATACTTTTTTTTTGGAGACACGGCGTCTTCGTAAGCGCTTCAAGGCACAACTGACACTGACAACCTGGCCCACTCGTGTTTCCGCACTTCCTTGTAGCGCCATAGGTGTATGTACACCTCCGCAAGAGGGGCCATCTATGCAGACTTTGGATTTCTCGACAAAGACGTTCTTTTTCCTTTCCGCCTTTCCTCTTTCGTTGGCACCTTCTGTACCTTCCCACCCTCCGATGCCATCCTTTCATGCTTCGTCCCCCTTTTTTCGGTTTCAGCCCTCGTTGTTGCCTTTCCCGTCTCCTGCCGCTCTGTGTTCTCGGCCCTCTCCGTCGCGTCTTTCCCTCCACGTTCTCCCCTTGTTCACCAACTCAGCACGGCCTCTTTTGCCCCTTACCGTCATAGTACGCGTCTGCAGTGTGGGGCTGCGCCTCCTCGACTTCGCGGTATCTCTGCGTGCGCTGTACATACACCTGGTTGCTGACCCCCAGCGCGCCCTGCCCGAGGCCTCGAACAAAGCGGCCAGCAGATTTCGAAGCCGGCGCGAACGGGAGTGAAGGAACAGAAGACGGAGCAGGGGCCACTGCAGTCCCCGTCGAAGATCTTTTGATCGTGTGGAGAAGAATGACTGTGACTGCGACGAGGATTGCAACTACGACCAACAGCGCCGCCACCCAGATCTCTGTGCAGAAAAAACGCAGGAAACCCGTCATCAGGTGAACGAGCTACAGGATCCAGAAAAACGGACAAGAAGCAGAGTGTACGAGAGCTGTTCCTTCGTTTGTTCGCTTTTAAGTAAAAAGGAATCAAAAAAACACATTCCTCTCGTCGTTTTCAACTGTATCCCCGCAGAAACCTGCCAAGCTACCCCGTCAGGCCTGCCTCTTTCCCTTCTTGCCGTCACGAAAAGAAACGTGACAAAACAAGTGCCCGGACGCAGCACTAAGAGTCTTCCCTCCATCCTCTTCTTCCGGTCTGAAAAAAGCCGAAAGTGCGGGATTTGGAGAAAAAGAGACTTACGCCGGGGCGAGAACGGCAGACCGTCCGACTGCTTCGCGCCGCCCGGAACACTGCCACGGTCCATCGGCACCTGAGAAAGAAAAGGCATTCAAAAAGAGCGATGCAAACAAACCGGAGAGGGACTGGAAGTGCAAACTTCTTTTGCTTCTCGACTGCGAACACAGCATATTCGGAAAACGGGAAGCGAGGAGCGCAGCAGAAACAGAGAGAGCCCACTTGAGCGCTGCACGCCAAAGACACGCGGCCACAGAAGGGAAACGGAGGCGCCCAGATGCACGGACTGCCTTCGACTTCCTGGTGCAAAACAGTCTCTGTTCTCAAGCTCAGCGCGAGGTCCCACAAAATCTGTCTTTTCTCCGTTTCCACATTTGCTGGAGGCTCTCACCAGCACGGGGAAAGGCGCAACAGTGAACGGCGCGGTCGGTCTCCCTTTCGATCCATCGTCTGACAAAAGAAGCGTAGACACGACGTTCAGAAGCATGCACTTTCCGCTCTCCCCCAAGATCTACGCACGGATCCACACCTATCCATATATACATATATATGCAGATATGCATACTTACACTTTCCGTGATATGCACATGCAGTCTTTCATCTGGAGAAGCGGCCGCGCTAGGGTCAGGATGCGGCATTTCCGGTCCTCACGGGATGTACTTAAATCTACTGAAACAGAGACATGCCTTGATTCATACACAGCGGTGGGTATTTCTCTTCTCATGTGAACGCGAGGTTCCTTCCAGGTGCAAAGCAAAACATGCGTGACGGCTCGCTGCGTTGATTGCGGATTCAGCAGACGGCGGAGAGGGGTTTGAGCAAGCAATTGATTTGATCCGCCTTGGAAGTTGTGTATCTTCCCTCTCGATGCCTGCCGTGTTTTTTATGCAGACCGTTTTGTCCACGCGTCATGCAACAACTACGCTTACAAAGGGACATCAGTGTATACGCACCTGCAAATCCACTTGCACACATGTGCACAAGCATATGCGCCTACATACGCACACGCGCACATAAACGCACCTATACACATTTAAATGGCACGCGTGCATGCAGTTTCGTGTCGAGTCTTTTCCTCTTTGCATCCACCTTGGCTCTCACCTGAGTCCGGCCCGCGGGGCCTCTGGTCAAGGAAGAAGGAGGGACACTTTGCAGCGGCGAATCCGACGCGGTCGTGCTCTCGGTCAAACAGCACTTGCTTGTTTTTGAAGAACGAGAGTCCTAGAACGCTTGCACCGACTTTGTTGTCATCCAAGCCGTCACAGAAGTAGCTGAAGAACAGCGTGTCATCCCCCACAAGGGAAATTTGCATGAGAGGGTTGACGCGAAAAGGGAGACACTCGCGCCTGATGGGAGCGCTCTTCAGAACGCACCGCAAAGCGCCTAACACACGAGGAGGAAACAGTCGAGGCACTGAATGAGAAAGACCACGACACACGCCTCCGCCAGAGATTCGCTTCCCTCCATAAAGTGACCTACACCCCAATATACATCTACAAACATACATGGACAAATACACATATACATCTGTGCAATGACACACTATCTTTACGGGAATGTGCTTGTAGTAGTGTGAAGAGGAGTGCATGCTTCTGCTCTGGGTGTACATACACCTGCTCTTGCGGGGACTGGTTTCCGCTTACCCTCCCGTTCGTCTGTACAAGTAGCCTTCGGGCCACCACCAGACTTGGGAGTTTTGGTCGTCGCCAAAAGACACTTTAATCGGGGGGAAGATCGAGCTCAGTTCCGTCCCTGGAGACACTCGCCAGCAAGGACGGCCGTCTCTCTCTCTCTCGCAAAACAACTCTGGCGTGCAAAAGCGACTCAGAAAGGATCGCCACCGCGCAAACACCGCCGGAGGGAAGTACGAATACGTCGTCCCTAAAGAAACGGAAAAAAGGAATCAAACGCAAACATGTGAAGCCTTCCTTCCTCTCGTGGGTACATCTCTATATGCACCACCGTATCTGTATGAATGTACACATATATATATATATATATATATATAAATGCATTTCCAGGTGAAGACTGATGCATATATGTACGTGAACGCGTCGAACGCGTGATACCACCGCGTGCACATGAACAAATGTATGCACCTGCACGCATCGATACAGCGTTTTTCGGGATATTTTTCTTGTTTGTGATTCTGTCGTGCGTCTCTTCTCTCGAGACACGTTGTCGTGGCTGTCGTTTCCTGCTTTCAGGGGCCAGAGCCTGACTCACCGGAGTCCACCATGGTGTTTCCAAAGTCGTCGACGCCGTTCCCGAGAACGAGGCCTTCGACTTCCATGCCCGACAGCGGCACGCGGTAGGTCGAATGGGAAATGATGCTTGTCCACGTCAGCAGAGAAGCGTGGTGAGGAGACGTCCCCTCATCTGCAATTTCCCTCGCCGAAACGCTCTCTGCTTCCGAGGCTGCTGGCCGCCACGCGTGGACCGCAGGAGTCGACTGATCCATTGGTGGCGCAACCAAGAGCGTCGGCTCGTAGCCTCCGACAGTCAACAAACCTCCGTCCTCTGCAAAGAAACGGGAAACGACACACGCTGTAAATCCACCCCAGTGCCCGGTGAGAAAGGAAACCGGTGGCGTGTACCTTTCCGTCGCTCTCGCGGTCGACCAATCTCGCCTCTCTCTTCTTCCTCTCTGCCTTTCTTTCTCTCTCTTGATATCCCCTTTCGTTCTCTGTCCCTCGACATCCCCTTTCGTTCTCTGCCTCTTGATATCCCCTTTCGTTCTGTCTCTCGATATCCCCTTTCGTTCTCTGTCTCTTGATATTCCCGTCCTTGTTCGTGGTCTCCGCCTGATGTGTAGGTTCTCTCGATGTCTCCTTCGCCTGTCTTCCCTTTTCTTCCCTGCACTTCCCTTTTTCAGCTTCTTCTCTCTGCGTTGTCTCCCTGGCCTTTTTCGCTTTCAGCTCCTCAGATTTCTCCAAACGCACCAGATATGCAGACTGAAAACATCTTTTGGGCAACGAGATTCGCATGCCCAAACATCACGTCCAACAGAGTCGGCTGCCGGTGTCCCTTCGGGAAGGAAATTCCGAAAATCCCTGCTGCCTTCTGCGTGACAAACAAATTCGTTTCCTGTGTATGGCACCCTGAAAAAGACGAAATTCACACACGCATCCCTGTGGGTCTGTTCGAAGCGCCTCAAGATGAAACACACGACCAAATCGGTGGACTTGCTGCCTCCGAGGCGCACACCACACTGACAGGTTCGTCTCGTGTCGACGAGAAAGGACGGACCCGAGGCCGAAACAAAAAAAAAATCGAAGTGGGAGAGTAAAAAAGACACCGGAAAACACATCCATTACCCCCCCAACGTGAGAAACAGACTGCTCAGGTGCTAGGATCAGTACGACCATCGCGCTGAGGGGAAGACGGTCTTGGATTTCCTGCACCGTCACGTTCATCCAGTCGAGAACTGTGCATGCGGAAACTGGAGTCCCAGTCGATCGTCGAATAGCGAAGAAAAAAACAGCGAGAAGAGCGAAAGACCACTTCTCTTCCTCACCGACAAAGTCGTATCTGACAGGCGGGTTCTTCTGCTCCACTTCGCCGAGTGCTACGACGTCTGAGAAGTAGATGCCGCGAATCGCGCTGCCCTCGCTGTACGTTTGAGTGTACATACACCTCCGCATGCTGCTCACGCCGCCGCCCCCCAAGCCACCAAGCGGCGTGCCTCCACTGCAGGTGCCGAAGCATCTTTCTTCCTCTTTGCAATCAATCCACTCGCCCGTCGCGCTTCGGCTCGTGTCCATGGCAGGGTCGAGATGCTCACCGCATTCGCTGCAGCCTGGAACAGACAGGAAAGAAGACGGAGGCGGCAAAAGCATCGGAGCAAGATTAACCTCGCCGCTTGCATCTCATCACTGGACCTCGAATCAGCGTCGCCTGCACCAGTAGGTCCTGAGGCGATTTGCGGTCTCCGCTTTGAAAGAAAGGGGCTCTCCCCGCAGAGACGGAATCGCCTTATATACGGGGACGCGACAGAGGCACACGGCCTCTCTCCACGTTCAAGGAAGGGAAAAACAGGCGGCTAAACCAGATAACGGAGGGAGGAACGAAATTGACGGAGAAGACAGAGAAGAAACCAAATTCCAGAGTGGAAGGGAAAACGCTGGAAAGGTGCATGCACGCTTGTGCCCAGGAACGTAGGTGCTTGCACATGGAGAGTAAATACAAATACGCACTCAAAAAAGGAAACTGACAAACGCATGTCACTATCATCCGTTGACACATACACGCATATGCATTTATGTATATATATATATATACGAGAAAGAGATGTGTAAGGATAGAGAGATGTGGACATGGATCAGGTTTTAGAAGTTGTGGATCTGGTGCATTTTCGAGCTGTTCCTTTTTTACCTGCGCAAGGGAAAGCTAGGAGAGAACTTCCAGTGTCGAGAATGACGGAGGCGCGTTGCGGAGGAGTGCCCACGAGAATGTCGAGGAAGTAGTAGGCGTAGCTGAACATGCTGCCGTAGAGCCGTGCTCTGAAGACTTTCTCTTTGACGGGTAAACCGAGGAGATCCACCGCGGGTGTTGTCTTCTGCAGATCGCTGGCCTTCATGCCGGGCGCGGGGACCACACCTGAAGCCGGTGGAAAAATATCTTCCTTGGCTACTTGCGTTTCGTCTCTCATTGCCGCGCCGCGCGTGTCGGGGATTTCGCGCCCCACGTCGGCGGCGTCATTCGAGAGAGAACGCGGGAGGGAAGAGGGCGAGGGGAAGACGGAGGAAGACGACGCTTGCGCTGGAAGAGCGCCGGAAAAGAGGCGGTCGGAGAGAGGGGGCGAGAAGACGGCGAAGACGAAGAGCATAAGAAGCGAGCGAGCGCGGCTTTTCCACAGCTGCGACGCACCTTTTACCGGGAGACGGCACCGGAGAAAGAACGGAGACGACAGACGCTGCCAGCTGACGAGAGAGATGAGAATGGACAACAGGAGGCGACACCACGCCGCAGCCGGACGCGGTGTACGTACACCCGGAGGGTGCCGTTTCCCTGCAGTGGCCAATAGTGGAGAAGGCGAGGACGGTCTGTCTGCTTCGTCTGTGTCGTCCCCGCCAGCAGACGAAGGCACTCCGGGAGGAAACTGGACGCGAGGCAAGAAAGAAGGGGAGGAACACTGAGAGAGAAAGCTAGACTTGAGCGAGGCAACAAAAGGACGGCAGCCGGAAGATGAAAGAGACGAACTCACAGGCTGCTCTTCGACAGGACATGACGATGGAAAGCGCCGACGAGAGGGAGAACGTCGTCTCTCTCCTCCTGATCGAGACAAGAAAGACGTCGCGGGAGCCTCCCGCCGATCCCCATCTCCGGTGTACGTACAGTCCATTTCTTCTCTAGACATCGGAGACCGCCCTGCTGACTCAGAGGTCGTTGACACTCCAGAGTGCTCTGTGGGCGCTTCGCGCTCGCGCCTTCCTTGGGGCCAAAGAGAAGGCAGAGCTGCTGCCGGAGGGGGGGAACCCCTCGCCGCCGATGCATGCGCGAAACAAGAGGTGGAAACTCGAGGAGACGGAGGTTGTGGCGCAGACGAACGAGGAGGCGAGCGGGATGCGGGTCTGGGGGATCGATCTGCGGAAAAATTCAGAGACGAACAGTCTCCCGTCGCGCCTTCTTCCATGGCGGCGAGTTCAGCTCCGAGGGCCGCAGCGAAAGAAGACAGCAACCGCCTCAGAGGCTTCAGCACTCTGAAAACACCTCAGAAACCGAGCGACAGAGACAGACGGAGTGCGTGAACAGCCAAGGCGAGACAGAGAGAAGACAGACAAAAAACGAGATACATCGAGAGGTGTACGCGTGCACGCTTGCACAACTAAACAGATGGTCTGTTAGGCTGACCCCCTCAGATTTTACCATATACCCAACCACGCCCACTCTACAATTTCAAACATATATGCATACATATATATTATACATGGTTTTTATGCCTTGATGTATATACAGAGATGTAGGACTCTGAAGGGGAAGGCGAGTTGCACGGCGGATGCTCCCGAGAGATGTTTGCAGTAAAAACCGACCTCATAGAAGACAGAGAGATCCTCTGCTCTCTACATGCATCTACACATTGATGAATGCAGACACTTATTCATGGGCATGGATGCACCCTCAAATGTAACGTGTATATAGATATATCACCGCTGGCAGAGATCGTGTATAAACGCGCTCGCGTATGCATGAGTCTACAAAAGTATGTACATACTTTTCGCGGTGGAGGCGAGTCTAGTACAGAATTCAACTGCCGGTTTTGCGCCGGCGATGACAAGACCGAGCTACGGCCGTTTCGAGGTCAAGGATCCCGTGTCGAAAATTTCCCCCAGTCTGGCCGAAGAGGCGGCGGATAGAGACAGAAAGAGGGCCGCGTCTTCCTTGTCCCCTCCGTTCTTGATCCTTTTCCTCTCTCCGTGCTCTCTTCTGTGGCGGCGCGTTTTCTGAGCTCTCTTCCTCGCTCTGGATACTCCTGCGCTCTTCGCTCTGTAGTCTGCGCCTTTCCCCGGAAACACCCTCGGAAAGAAACCTCGAACCGAGACAACCCTTTCCGCGGAGCCTGGAGAGAGAACAGAGCCACCAACGAGCTCTATCCTTCTCCCCTCTTCGAGCGTTTTAGGGTCGTCTTTCCCTCGCCCCGTCTGCCGTAGGAGACGGGGGAAGGATCCTCCGCCTGTAGCTGATCTGTGCGCAGCCAGTCGCACTGAAAGAGATCCGCGGAAGAGAGGAAGATCAAAAGATGCTCAGCGGCGTGTGCCGTGGAGCGCGGAACGCATGGCCGGGTGTCGAGCGAGGAGAGCAGGCTCGGGAAGAAGCGACAGAGGAGATTCTGGGGAAAGCCAAGTTCCAGTCGGAACCATACACGGCCGGACGAAGAGAGAGATGCATCTAGGCAGAAAACCAGCAAGGGATAGATGCACGAGACGAGCAAAAAGACAAGACAACTGGTTCTCGCGGCACGATTTTCGAAGGGAAAACGACGAGCCTCACCAGAGCCGGACTGCGACGCAGTGCCGAAAAAAGGAACCCTCTGCCTGCGCGCGTTTGGCAAAAAAGGCAGGGAGGGGAAAGGAAAAAGTCGAGCAACGCTTTCGCTGAAACCACAAGGTGAGATGGCGGTGACCCCCCTCTATCTCACGCTGCGCAAGAACTTGGTGTCCGCCCGCGAGGACAGAAGAGCAGGGAGAGAGACTCTCGCTCACCCGCCTTTTCCCTCTCGGCGCGCTGGTTCTCGCTCCCCCTCTTGCCCGGGTGGCGCGCATCTAGCCTCCAAGTTTCTGAATATAAGCCGCCTCCCGAGTTTCGCAAAAGCGCAGTGGCAAAGGGCGTGCTGCTATATTCGCGCACCGGCTGCGGAGAGCAGGAGCTCGCTTTGCTGCGGTTGCTTCTGGGTGTGCTGGGCTGCTGAAGCGGCAGCTGTGTTCCGTTTCTTTTGCGAGAGCATCGGGAGCGTAGATCTCTGTGTAGGGCGAGGGGAGTGTCGATTCAGCGTCTGTTTGGTGCGAAGAATCAAGGAATTCGCGTTCCCAGCTACCCCAGTTGCCGTGGAGAAGCTTGGCTTTTCGGCTTTTTTCGTTCGCGGAGGACCCGAGAAAGAGAGACGCCGCAGGGATCGTGGAAGAGCGAGAGACATGCAGTGACACGACATCGACGGTTTCTTGCACGGTGAGGCCACGAGAGAAGCAGCGACCGCGAAAAGCCTGCCTGTGCACATGGGTGCCCTCTTTTGTTCCTCCTCTTTTGACGCGTTTCGCCTTCCTCTCAGGTTTCTCACATTTTCTCTGTCTCCGTTTCTTCACCGCAACGGCGGCCTCCCTAGATCCGTGTGCGCTTCGTGTCTTTCGGCCTGGATCCTTCTCGCTCTGTTTGTGTCCCCTTTTCTTCGTTGACTTTCTCTTCCTCCTTCTGTTCGCCTTCCTCGCGTTCATCTTCTTGGTCTCGGTCCCGCCTCGCTGTCTCTCTCTCTTCTATCGGTGACACTATCTCCTCGCTGCTGCGTGTCCTCTCGCTGTGTGTGTCCCCGGTGCCTTGTTCTGCGTTGTCGTTTTCGTTTTCTGGCCTCTCTGGGCGGCAAGCGCGCCAGCATGCGGCCTGGGAGTCTCTTGTTTACCTGTGTCATAGAGAGAAGCGCGTACTGTAAGACACGTGAACCGGTCTTCTCTTTGCTCTCCTGTTCTTCGCGGTTCTCCTCTGCGTCGCTCTCTTTTCCCTCTTCTCCGTGTTCCCCTCCTCCCTGCTCTGCCTCTCGCTGTCTCTCACGTATCCCTCCCTCGTCTTGTCCTCTGGTGCCTTTGCGCCCTTCCAGTTTCTCCTCCTTTTCGAGAATGTCGACTTGTCCCGCCTCGAACGCGAGACGCTGCTCGTCGCCGGTGAAGAGTCGCGGGGCCGTCTCTTTGGAGGAGGCAGGCGAAGATCGAACGACCGCGGCGGAGCTGCTTCCAGCCGCGTCGCTTGCAGGCACTTTGTCTCCAGCGTCGAAGAGTCTCGCCGCTTCCGGTGACGCAAAAAGCCTCGACGGAGGCGAGGGAGACACGGCGGACGCCTCTGCCGGGAAGAAGGACGCGCATTCGCGTGAAGAGGAGACGCCGGCGAGCGAGAAAGCCTCACAGGAAAACGCCGTAGAGGACGCTGATGGAGACGAGCCGGGTTGCGATCGCGCTCGCGCTACCTCGCTAAAGAGGCTCCTCTGCGACAGCGCCCCTCCAGTCCTCGTCGTTGCGGGGCCGAGTGGGGTCGGCAAAGGAACTCTCGTCAAGCGAATCTTCGCACAATGGCCTCATGTAGGGCGAGAAAAGGGAGGAACCGAGAAGGGAGAGAGAAAAGAGAGTGAGATAAGCGAGTAGTCGAGAAGGAAGCGCATAGGGAGGGGAACAGAGAAGGACGAGAGAGAAGTAAGGGAGTAAGAGAGAAGGAAAAGGCCACAGAGAGAGCAACAGGAATGAGGCAGGCTTGGAGCCTGGTGCGCACCTATTTTTCGATCGCGCATGTGTTTTGCGGTTCCCAACTTTTCCTTGCCTTTTTCGTCAGGCTTTCGGCTTCAGTATCAGCCACACCTCGCGGCAGCCCCGCCCGGGCGAGTGCCACGGCAAAGAATATTTCTTTTGTTCCCGCGAGGAGTTTGAGAGGCTGAAGAAAGAAGGTCACTTCGTGGAGTCGGCGGAGTTTTCTGGAAACTGTTACGGCACGTCTTTCGCGGCAGTCGACAAAGTTCGGTGCGTTTTCGCCTGCCACTGTCCATCGGTCTCTGGCGTCGTGCTGTTTCCTGTATCTGCATCCTTGAAGCCCAGCAAAGAGCGACGTCTGCTCGTCGTGTGTCTCTCGCTGTGTGTCCTCTGTGTCTCTCTGTCTTTCCCTCTCTGTCCCTCTCGGTGTCTCTTTTCTTCCGTCTTTTTCTGTGTCTCCTTCTATCTGTGTCATCGCCACCTGTGTCGTGCCCGTGTTTCGTTCTGAAATTTGCGCATCTCGATCCCACGGGATAGGACGGATTGTAGAGAGTCAGAAACCGTGGTGAGGGAGCGACTGGAGCCTGCGGATACAACCGGAGGAAGCGCATGCATTAGCGGGGCTTCTGCCTTGTCCTGCCCTCTGCGACGAATTTCGTCAGTCGCGAAGAACGCATCTGCCTCCTCGAGATCGACATGGCCGGCGTCATCCAAATTCAGTCCACTCCCCTCGCTAAGCAGGCGCACTTTGTGTTTATTAAGCCTCCCTCGGTGGTGGAACTGGAAGCTCGGCTACGAGGTCGATGCACAGAAAAAGAAGAACACGTACGTTTCTTGTCGCCACTTGCACCGTCAAAAAAATGCGTTTTTGGTTTTCTCTTGTGAGCGCCGCGAGCTGCGGAGACGTGATAATTCAGCTGTTTGCAGCGTTGTGACTGAAAGCCTATGCATTTGTATCTGAGCCAATGTCCATCTCTCTGTACCGGGATGTACCGAGGTACGCCTATCTGCCTCCGTTTCGTGTTTGCTAATGTAAAGCTGTTGCTGAAAAGCACACGATGTGGGATGGGTTTCTTATACGGCTGCTCTTTCACTTTTTTTTCTGTTAATACTGTTGAACCTGAATTCACCTGCCGGCGTATATGCGAATTGTGTGCATATATATTTGAAGACAAAGGTTAATCTCCACTGGACTGAGTCTCGACCATTCGAGTCTGTATAGGCTCCTCAACACTCTGGAGTCGCTGGACTGACCACGGCATCGGAACGTGATCGCCACAGCGTGTCCGCATCGCCGTCTTCCCACGAGTGTCTGCACATCTATCCAAATATATATGTATATATACTTATGTATATGTATATTTGTGGATGTGCGTATTTCCGATTTTAGGAGTGCTGAGAGCCTGGAAGAATCAGAGTACTACTCTGTGCCCACGAAACAATTTGACTGTGAATCTATAAATATATACGCATGTATGGAAGCATTTACGTGTGTATGTGGGTGTATACGTGCGTATATAAGAATGTGCATGCACAATATATATATATATATATATATATATATATATATCTCAGTCTATCGGTAGATCATATACACGACAGGTGGTGTATATGTAGGGCTGGACTCGTTTGTTGAATGTGCTTTTGGCGTGGTTTCTCGGTTTTTTTTCAGATTGCGAAGAGGCTGGCAGCAGCGAAGCGCGAATTGCTGCTGGCGAAAGAAGTCCACTTCGACTTCTACCTCACAAATGACAACTTGGAGGAGGCGTGGCAGAAGCTGGAGAGTCAGCTCGTCCAGTGGTATGGGCCTGTCTTCGACAAGAAGTCCGACCCAGGCGAGAAGAAGAGCAGACAGAGCGAAGAGGGAAACTCAGAGAGAAAGGCAGAGTAAAAGAGAGATCGGGATCGGCAGAGAAGGCGAGGAAAGAAGAGAAAGCGAGCGGGAAGGAGAGACGAGAACGAGGAGAAAAGACACAGCTTTGCCATTTGTCGTACGGAGAGACACAAATCCACCGGAATGGAGCCCCCACAGCTACGGCCAGAGTCCATTCGAAAAGGGTCTCTAGGGCGAAGAAGAGAAACGAGGAACAGGGGAGGGACGAAGGCGGGGGAGGCATTCAGTTGGGCGTTTGCGAGGACATGGCAGGAGAGAATGGAGAGCAGAGGACTCGGTTATGGACCCTCTTCAGTCGGCTCGTGTTTGCTTCTGAGAATGCTTTGAGGACACACCGTCAAGAAGAAAAATGCCTGAGATGGCGAGAAAATGGAGAAGAGAGAAACAGGTGGTTCACGGGATCAGGCAACGAAAAGGGACGACTCGACAGAGAAGCGCCGCATGCGCTGTCTAGGTTCACCATCGAGAGAGAGTGGGCGGAAGAAAAGAGAAGCGGTTCGAAGGAAGAAAAGCCTTAAAGAGGAAGATTCTGCATACATACTTTTAAGTATAGAGGCGTAGAAAAATTTCTAAAGGCTGAGACGACAGGTTTTCCCGTGAGTGCGTGTAGACGCACGTACATGAATGGTGCATGTCCGTATATAACGATGTGCATGTGTATTTCAGTTCATGCTCTTGAACCAATCAATATCTGTATGCGGTCTCATTGAAGCGACGGTGGGATTGAGAGTTCCATTGTTTTTTTGATAACACCCACTTGATCGCTTTTTTTTCTGACGGGGACAGGCGACAGTGTTTTCCTGAGGGGTGGTACACATGATGAGCTGTGGAGAGATTCTTTTTCCGTAGCTGGTCTTCAGTTATGACAGAAAGCGATTTTTGTGCTTCGCTTCGAGCTCTGGGAGCACACTACGGGGCATGTTTCTCGGGCTTCTTTCCTCTGACAGCACGGCACGTGTTCGGTGGGGGCGTGTGGGGGGGGGGGGGGGGAAACGCTCGTTTTCCTTCCCTTATCTTGTTATACCACAACAGCTTTTTCGGTAGGGCGAGGCTCGAAATCGGCGGGTGTTTCTCTCCTTCACACGAACTGCTTAATAACTCGACGCCTTCGGGGCGGATGTAGAATGACGTTACACGTTCGGCAGGAAGTATGTATGGGATGCACGTATACATCCTTAAAGCATATTCACTGTATGTCTATACGCAGGTGAATTCAAGACTATGGAGTCGGCCGGCTGTCGCCCCCATCAAGCGAAAAAACTGAATCTTGTTCAATAGCAAGGTAGTAATGAGCCGACAGGGAGGTACTGATACAAGCCGAGGATGAGAACTCCCAATATCATCTGATCTGCTATCCCCGGCGTACCTCAGGATCGTTATATAATGTAGAGATAGAAAGTAACGTGGCCCTTATCCACACTGCTTCGGCAAAAGGTAGATATACAATTGTAATGGCTCCGGCACACCAAAGATAGAAGACCACTCTGCATATAGATGTGGATCTGTCGAGCCGTCTACCTACGGCTCGCTCTGCGCACATGAGTGTCGAGTTTCTCGAGGCTACAATTGAGATGAAACGACATGGTCTACAAGACAGCCTCGCTTTTCCTCTCGTCGCTTTCGACATGCTGAATACTATGCCCGACCGGGAGGTTTTCAGTTATCTTTAGTTAGGGATCTCGGGATGGCTAATAGTGCGTAGTCGCGTCATCTCGTGAGCGTGTAAAGAACTCCGCGAGAAAGGGACGAAACGAGCACCGAGATGGGGAGAAGAATGAGCGTGGAAAGCGAACAAGTAGAACGGAGCAAGGATCAAAGGCACATTAAAGAGACGAGACACAGAGAGACTGTAGAGATGAAGAGGAGTAAGAGAGGACGCAGGAAGGACGCGAGCAGGCAGGACAGGAAAGAAACGATGTGTTGGCGTGGTTTCTCCGATAACCGTCACACTGAAGCGACATGTGATAACTTTCGCAGATCCGAGTTTTTCACGTGGACTCGTGCCCACGTGTTTTTGAACGTCCTGGGTCACGCAGAGAGTCGCGCAACGGACAAACTTGCCCTACGCAAATCTGAGTCACTGGTGTGGTAGGGAGCAGCTACAAAATCGTAATCGCCATCTTTTCTCCTTTTGTTCCACTATGTTACACAGTCGAAGTCCGCTTCGCGTTTTGTGGTGGAAAGCTCCTCATCGGGAGGAAGGACATGTGGATCTGCGTTCGCTCGCCAACGGAGCAGAAAAAGACGTCGTGATGCACCAGGAGTCCCGTTTGCTGTCTGTATACTGGAAATTTGTGCACGTGATGGCGACTGCAAAGCCGGCCGGCGTCTTGTCGGTCAACAGCGGTCATCTCCTGGTACGTGGACCTTCCAGCGTCTTTGCAGGGAGGTGTGTATGACCGAGCGCGTACGAAAGGACGGACCCACCTGTTCATAAGTCTCCGGCCCCACATGCTTGCGTAAATTCGCCTCGGACTCAGCTGCTCATTCCAGAACTTGGTGGTCCCAGATTCCGGTTTGCGTTTTACTTGGCTGATGGGAATCCTGATTCGTTAAAAGATGGAGTTTTTGTGCAGTCGAAATAGAAATGCAACCCTCGAAGATATCGGCCGCGGCGCAGAGCTGGTCTTCAGCCCCTGAACGAGCAAGACGGGCAACAGGAAGAGAGGAAAACAGAGACATGTTGTCCCTGGATAGGTCACCCTCCTCCCACTGAAGCCAGGTCCCCTTCGGCTATAGTACCGCCTCTGTTCCGACCGCAAGGAAACGTGAGCCTCTGAAGGCTGCGTGCTGCCATACACCATATTCTCGAGTAAACAGCGTGAACATCTGTTATGACTGCCCAAGGAGATGCCCCACCGTGAACATCTGTTAGGACTGTCCAGGGAGATGCCCCCATATCCTGAATTTAGATAGCTACAACCCGACGAGCAATGGACAAGTTGGTCAACGCCACTGCTACCGGTTTTAGCCGCACTGTGTCTGCCGTTTCAATCTCGTAACAACTCCGGGGCACCCTCGCGAACAAGACTACCGTATTATTTCCGATCATCGGTTGGTTAGCGATTTGTTACACATCCTTAGCTTTGGTTGTTCCATATCTGAGTGCGCCGCCGGCCCGCGCACCTGCGTGGTTAACAGCAAAAGATTTTAGCGTATAACGGCAAAGTGGCACAGAGAGCACTGAACTGCGGGAGTGGGCGGACACGGGAGTGGTGATTCCTATTTTCCTTTGGAGAGTGATTCTGGCGTTTAACCCTCTAGGTTCGATGCCAACCTTGTGGCTTACACAACGTTTTGAAGGCAAGTGTGACAACAGAGGGCACTTGGCTCTGCGGCGGAGAGGACTTTTAGCGTCAATCTATGGCTCTGAGGAGCTGTCAAATGCGTACCACCGTAAGCACCGAAAGACGCTGCTGAGGGTCAACACGCACTCCTTTCAGCGCACTTTCCGATGGCGACAGGTTCCGTCCTGCTTCTTTTCGTGGCGCTCTGCTGTATAGTTTGGGACGCGACCATCCTCTCGGGCACGTCCTTGGAACTCAGAGAGGGTGAGGAGCCCCAGTGGAGGAAAACAGGGAGCTCGAAATCAGAAACAGACAGCACCCAAAAGCGCAGCACGCCACCGCGAGTGCTGGAATATGTTGTCCCACAGCAAATCTTCAAAGGAAGCTTCCGTCGGTTCAACGTGAGCCCAACACATGGAGAGAAAATACGGATCGTTGACCAATCGGGTAAAATGCGCATGGAGCCATCAGCATCGAACGACGATTTCACGCTCGAAACGGTTTTTCCAGTTGAAGGACGGCTGTGCAATCTTCAAAAGACTGTTTCCTTGCAGGCACTCTTCCAGCGGTACACACAACCCAAGGCGAGGAAGTTTTGGAAGGAGGAAGCTTGGCAGGGGCATAAGGTCTACGAGATTTCCTTACCCGTCTTTGACCCGAGGAAATGTACTCCTCAGGTGCATGAGCCAGCGGTGGAGTTCTGTATCCTCTTTACCTCAGGCCCCCTCGACGTTCTCGAAAAGGCAAAACGAGTAGGGTTTGCTGCTCGTGCTCTCCCAGATAGCCTTCTGGTGCGCGTTCTGTGGAACGCGGTGTAGCTAGGCCCTCTGGTAATTTCACTGTATAAAAAACAAAGCACCCCACTCGCGCCTAATTAGAGATCATCCTCATCACTTTCATTCGACCTGTCCCCTCTCATGGTTCTAAAGACGGTTGGCGTACGTAGCGCTATTACAATCGATCTGGAACCAAGGTCTTCACTGACATCAGCCCCTACGTGTTTCTCCAAAGCTGAATTGCACGGGTGGTAATATAACAATGCTCCTCCACGGCAGGCAACGGGGAAATCTGAGAGAGAACGAATATGTTCGAGGTGGCGCACAGAGTACGTGAAGAAACGGGACTGGCATGGGCTCGGATGAGGTAAATGAGGTTACTCTTTGTGTCTACGTGTATAACCCCACAGGTTTGAGAAACTCTGGAGTTGGATATGCTTTGCTCTGCTTCCCTCGCGGATATTTCATCAAATGCATGGAGTGCTGATATATAAGAGTGCCACAGGAGATCGTCACTGGCTTTCCCAACTTCTTGTCTGAGCAACTATGCCTTGTGCTTCTTACAACTTGCGTCCACCGTAAACAGAGGGAGTGGGCAATTAAAGTGGAAAAACAGGCTAATGAACCCGACTCCGTGTTGGCGGCGCGCTCACGCGTTTCATTTGTGTTGGACAGACGCGCGAAGTTGTGCCCTGCGTAATATTGTGAGAATTCGATCGTTACATTAGCGGATCCCATATCGCAAACTGTGACGAGGCAAGTGATTGCCTTCTCGATAACGCAAAGCGAAGGCGTTGCCTACACACGCAACACCTGCACCACAAGGTCAGAGGAGATCACCACTGCTGACAGCATCAATTCCTCGTCTCTCCAATAAACTATTGCAACTGTTGATGGCGTCGGTACCATAAACAATGTGTATTCCTACACTGTGATAGATACATTCAAACACATACACAAGTACGCCAATGCGTGTGTCTGCAGCACTAAAACAACGGAGGAGAGGAGTTTGTTTAGTGGCCTCCGATACAAGATCGTAAATGTAGAAGCAACGTGGTAGTGAGGACTGAATGTTGCGCAAAATGACACCGTATACATGTGAACATTCACACTTGGATATCGTAAGCTATCCACCTGCTTCGCTCAATTTTCAGTCCGGAACGTCACGTTCCTGAGACAATAATGTACAAATTTCACTGACGCTGTAGCGGCCTGAGGACAGGAAGGTTTCGCAGAAGATCAGTTGGCAGCGAAGGGCACACAGTGTCTGTTCAAACTCGAGCGCCAGTAGATGTGTGGGTCCCCACGCAGTTGGCTTTGGCTGACACCCAACTGTTCCGCTGTCGCAGCGGTTTCCGAAGGGTTACAGAGCCGGCGTCAAGCGATGCTGATTTTCAGCTGGATGAGGTCACGAAGACAGACTTCGTCACGGTCTAAAGAACGGGTGTTTCCTGTGATGCCCTCTTGATTCCCGAGCACATTGGATTTTCGCGAGCCGTTGCAAACCGTCTAAAGTTGGCTTTGTCTGCAGTCCGTGCAACGGAAAATTAAGGAACTTGACTCCTCGTTTACAGTGTGTGCAGGTGTGTGTGTGTGTGTGTGTGTGTGGGGAGTCTGTAGTTGACTTGACAGAAACTGTTTCGTGGCTATTACGAAGTACATGACAGTTTGGTAAAGCCATGCATCGTTACCGTGGTCTTACAGATAGCAATGGAGTCGGCTGCGACACTCCACACCGCAATCATTCTCCCCTGTGCGCTAACATTGTCAATGGCGCACCCGTACGGCATGTCACAAGCAAACGTGATCCTACCGTGGCTGTGAACGGCTAGATCATGTCATGAGCCATTTTCTGCTAAAGCGAGCACATACCCTGTGCATTGCAGGGCTAAGAATCAAATGGTTTTGCCGCTTAGTGAACTACATCGGCCATACCCCCCGTACTTGGCCTTTGTCTTCTTAAACAAGCAAAACTGTTGTCCTGTGGTGAGTTCCCGATGACGCTGCCACAGACGAGTTTTTATAGGGGATAAAGAAACCCGTAAAACAGCTCGTCTGCGTGAGAGAATTGCGGCAGTTCATCAGCCGGAAACCGGCTGTTTCTCGTATGTCTGCCGTCAGTCGAAGGGATTGGAGTAGCTACTGCATCCCAGTAGTTCTGTGGGTTTGCAAGGCCTTTACACGAAAACTGGTCAGCACACAGAAAGGCGACAAGTCCCTGTCATATCCGCGCACCCGCGAACCGCAATGCCAGGAACTTACACGTCTCCAATGTTCCTCCTGACCTCGGGTCCGAAACGGTTACCGAATATAACGCGTGCGCTTAACTCCCGTGATCCCCATGCCTATCTGTTCACAATTGTGTGGTTCTGAGAGCCCAGCTCTCCAGGTCAGCAGTAATGTCACTCGCTATCCTCCACGCACTGCTGCGGTCAACTACCTCAACCAAAAACGACATCCGACTCTTGCCACAAGCCGGCAGTTTTATGAGACACGCCAGACCACTCAAAAGGCCTGTCTATTCCTGAGGACTATACGAGTACGCATTGCGCGTGTAGACGCGGTGAAGAACGTCGTGAATCCGTGCCTTGTCTGGTGACCTGCCACTGAAGAGCGGAGCGGCACCGTTGAGGGCGTTTAAGCTGAAGCTCCTGAGGAAGTCATGCTTGCAGGAGGTACATCTGATACTCCTGCTGATATCCGCACCTAAGCAAAACCCGAATCCCTTGCGCGTCAAAAAGCGCATGAGTATGCGCCCACAGAAACCGAGGCACGCAGTTGATGCGCACGAATGTCTGTCCCACCAGATTTGGATCCATTTCACCTCCCCATCGTAATTCTACAATGGAAGACAATTCCCTGACGCTGAGCAGCTGCTGCAGCGAGAGTAGCGGCGCATTTGAAGAAAGTGCCGAGGGCAGCGAACATTGCAGCTGTAGTGTGTGTCAGGCGCAAAACCCAGGGGGTGAGGAACAAGACCAAAGCTCTCGAAACAGCGACATAAGCAGGCACTGCAGTTGCTGTTCAGAAATAGCGCAAAGCAGGTCCGCCTCTAGCGACGGGAGGACGTCGACCGAAATGGAACATCAAAGTCTGGGTCTCGCTCGATCAGTGGCAGAAGCAGTGACGTCTGCATTTTCTAGACCTCCAGTCGCTCTGCTCGGGTCGCCAACCGTCTCGGTTTTTTCCCCTCCTGATTCATGTACGGCAGCTGAGAAAAGGACGCTCCTTCGCATGCACCAACAGGCACTCCTTGCTCTCGCGAATTCATCGGACGCAGTCTCAGTGCGTCTCCACACATCCACCGCTCTGCCGCCAGGTCGCCTAAAGGCCACCAGACGGTGCAGTCGAGGGCCAAGTCGAGGACGTCGGAGTCGCACCACAAGCTGCAAGCGTTTTTGTCGTGGCCAACCGAGAAGACGCAGGTCACGAGAAGCATGCAGCAGAGAAGCTGGAGGACAGGCTAGAGGCGCGTTTGCTCCTGGCAACCGCCCGCTGTCGTCGCCTGAGGCTGCCCAGCGGCCTTCTGCGACGGATACGAGTTTCAGCTGTATGGAGGGCGTTTGTTCTTTCACAACGGCGTCGGCTGATCTTCCCAATCCCGTTTCGGACTCCACAAGCTCGCCTGCAGAGCCGTGGATATCCTGTGGCGGATGTGGTCATAGACGGCCAGAACTGGACTCCAGCTGTTCGTCAGGACACGAAATCCGAGCTGGCTCTCCACGTTGGAACAGTCGCGCGGAGAGAGTCAGGAAAGGCCAAAACAAAAGAAGTTACCAGGGGACCTCGTTGGGAAGGAGATTGGCGGGAACTGAAGAGCGGGACACGTCATATCTGTCCGTTCGCGTGAGGGGATCTGGACCTTCCAGGGAACGGCGTAACCAAAACCTCGTTCCTCGATCCGGATCGCACGGGTGCGCGAACGCAAACCGAATTTCCCAGGATGCGACAATCGATGGAGGGTTTGTAACGCCATGCGGGACTCCGGTCACGTTTCTGTCGACGGGGAATGCATCTTCGGACCTGAGTCAGAACGTACAGCCGGCAATCGTCCGCCACGGACGATCCGATGGCCTCCGTGGGCCGCCGCTAACTCCTGAGGACCATTGTCCAGTTCACTGTCCAGAGCTGCCAACACAACGAGGTCGAGAAGCCGCGTTTGTGGTAGATAGGGAAGGAACACTGACAGGCGGGTCTTCTACGGGGCAACAAACGTCGAAAGGCAGGAGCAATTTGGAGGAAACACCGTCTTGCCACACTAAACACGAGGAAAGCTTCCCACTGGATCAGGCTCGTCACGCCAGGTCTTCAGAACGACAGCCTGAAGGCAAGCTGAAACCTCTTGAAGACAAACACCCTGATTGCCCAGTGCATGCCCGCGGCATAGCCTCACCGACGCGTGCAGGGCGAACCGCTTCGACTGCCCAGATCGAGGTCGCTTTCCACAAAGATAGGACCAACAGGAGCGATGCCAAGCACGCGAAAACGCAGCTGGAGGAAACGCGTGGAGAGGCTGGTTGCCGTGGACAAAAGGACACGGGTTCGCGAGAGCTCAAGCGGTTACCGGGGGACCAGGACAACTCCAACCATACCGCCGCAGTCCGTGTCGGAGAGGAGCGGCCTCACCTAGACATAACCAGTGCCTGTTCCTCGTACCCCAGGAAACCTCTCCCGAGTGATTCTCCCGCCTGCGTACTCTCGCCGCCACATCGTCAATGTCAGCCAAGACACAGATCGCGCTCAAAAACCCAGGAAGATTCCCGTTCCCGGCGTCATAATGACGACACCATCGCGACGCGGTCGCTGGCGGCATCTCCCGGTCCGCCTCCTGTTGGGCGGGCTGCCTCAGCGGCCGTAGTGCAGGTGCACACCATCGCCAGGTCCCGTCGAAAAGCTTCAGAAGGCGGGTTCCACGAAGAAATTGCAGGAAATGTTTCGCTGTCGACAGGCAATGCAGAACGCTTTCTTGCGCTTCTGAAGCAGCAGGAGGACTACGTCCTGGCACTCCAGCATCAGAACGAAGTACGGTAGCCTTCATCAGGATGCGAATGCCTATATCCGGCCTGCTGACATAGAGACACGTGGCAGATACGCCGTATCTGATATGACACAAAAACGACTGTACTACCGCTTATAATGCCTTTCCTAGGCAAGTGTGTGGAGGCACGCGCGTGCTTTCCTTGCGCCTCTCGGACAGCTGACTCTGCCGCTGTCGGACCTCCAGAAGACGGAATTTTCTTTCACACGTGGAAACGCTGAGGAGGTCTCTTATTTTGGCGGTCGTAACCAGCGAGCCTTCAATGTGCGGGTGGTGTCTAACCACCTGGTCAGCAGTGTCTTGCTCCTGTGGCGGTACAATCAGGATTCTCTTGCACCGACTGGCAGAATCAGTAGAGTCTTCGCACTAGCTCTGGAAGGCGACGTGAAGCGTAGCTCAGTCGTTTTTACCGTTTGGTTGCTTCTATGACCACATCAAGGTCCAGGACCATGTTTTCGCAGCACACCCGCGGTGCTAGCTACGACACTAACTGGGTAGGCCCTCAAACGGGCACGCAGATGCGTGAGCAGAGGTCTGGGAGAAAAAGAGAGGGGAGTGTAGATCAGCAGACTAAGACCGGTAGGTTGAGTTCAGTGGCAAACGGCCTACTCGGGTACACAGATCCGCCTGGAGGTCTGTTTTTTTCTGAGTCTACTGCTTTTTCGACGCCCCATTTTTTTTTCTGCGTCCTTGGCAGCAACTGCAAGATGATCTCGCGGACGCCGAGGCGTACACAATTGCCGCGATTCGGGGCCAGATCTCTTCGAGCGAGGACGAACCGGCCGAAACGCGAAAACTGAGAGACGAAGTCGCCACACTTGTGAAGCAACATGCACAGGAGAAGAGG
This sequence comes from Neospora caninum Liverpool, assembly GCF_000208865.1. Classification (NCBI taxonomy): domain Eukaryota; phylum Apicomplexa; class Conoidasida; order Eucoccidiorida; family Sarcocystidae; genus Neospora; species Neospora caninum. Next base: position 1,957,512 of record NC_018392.1, read on the forward strand.
CAGACTGCGGCGGCGCAACAGATGCTGGCCGAGGCAGAGGCAGCTCGAGCAGCAGCGGAACAGCAGTTACATGAAGCGGAGAAAACCCAGCAGGAGCTCCACGCGAAGCTGGGGCAGGCTGAGGAAACTCTTGAGGGTCTCCTCGAGCAGGTGCACGAGCTGGAGAGGACTGAAACCGCTCTGCGCGATGCTCTGGCCGAAGCGCAGGGGCAGAAGGCTGCTGCGGAACGCCAGCTGGAAGAACGGACGCTAAGTCCACCAGTTCCTGCTGTTCGAGTAGAGTGCCAGGAGGAAGCAAATTTGGGAAATGTATCAGGAGAGCCTCTCGACCAGGAGGCGCTTGCGACAGCCTTGGAAGACCTGAAGGCAGGTCGTGAGCGGGAATCCCAGGCGAAACAACAGCTTGAGAAGCTGCAGGCCGAGGTCACAAGTCTGGAGCGGAGGCTCGCCACTGCGGTTCGCGAGAAGGTCGACGCTCTGGAGGCGGTTGCGGAATACCGCGAGCTACTGGAGCAGCAACGCAGCCAATGTGAAGCCTTGAGAGAACAGCTTTCCGCTCAGGCATGCCAGCTGACGCAAAGTGAGCAAAAGGCGCGGCGCCTCTCACAGAGTGCAGAGGAGCAAGTCGCTCTGTTAGAGCGTGTGCACCAGATCCAAGCTCAGCAGAAGCAAACTCGCGCCAAGTGCCGCATGCGTCAGGAGCAGCTCGAGACGGCCTTGATGGCGAGGGAGGAAGTTTTGCAGCGGCAGAACGAGGACTTGTTGCTGCTCCGACTGTCGGAGGCGGAGACATCTCGCGAACGGGACGCGGCGACGCTTGAGAGGCAGGCCTCCTCGGAACGTCACGCCTTTCAGTGTGAGGAGCTCCAGCAGTGGCTGTGGTCTCTGAGTGGCAGATTGGAGCGGCAGAAAGATGTTATCAGACAAAAGGAACTGACCCTCAGAGAGCATCCTCTTTCGCGGCAGCAGTCGTCTGAGCGGCATAGGCTACACCAGGAAGATCTCGAAGAGCGGCTGTTTGCCGAGCACCTGGCGCGACTCCAATCGCGCGAAGAGCGGCAGCGACTCGAAGAAGAAATCGCCGAGCTCCGGCGCCAACAGGCCAACGTGCGCCGTGCACTTCAGGAGCTTGAGCCTGGGAAGAAACGCGACGCGATGCGTAGGCTCCGGGAGAGCCGTACTGCGGACTTTCGCTTCGTTCAATCGGAGAAAGAAACGACAGAGCGCGACGCTGGGTCAGGACCAATCCCGTGGGTCAACGAACCCCTGCCACCCCGCACCGATAGAGTGCAAAAACCGTCGGCGGTTGCGTCACGTGTCTCTGAATAGACTCCGAATCTCCCCGATTTCACTGGCCGCAGAGAGGCGGCCCAGTTATGCGAAAGCAAGACACGAAGCCGGTGCCCCATTTTCGCTCCGTGATTCCCCGCCGGAGGGACTCGACAGTGTCTCTCAGCAGACGATGATCGTGACAGATGCCTGCATCTTGCGTGCGTGCGTGTGTGCCGTGGAGCTCGCGTCGCAGAGTCTGAAACACACACATGACGCACGCAACTACCGCCGCAGCTCGCCCCACTGCAGAGAATGCTTTGCGGCCTCTGTCGGGCAGTTAGGAGGCGACGGGGGCCCAAGTGCTGGTCTCTGTCAATGCGTCAGTCGACGTGCGAGACTGCTCGGGTTCTTTCGCGGTGTCTGTTCTGCTCTCCGCATCGTCCGGCAATGCAATGCACCATCTGCACGGAGTGAGTGCCCACGGCCTCCGGCCTCGCGACACTGGCTAGAATCCACGGAACCCTCATGCGGCCAACTCTCGCTGGCTGACAGCGTCACGGCCTCTAGGAAAAGATGTGGAAAGCCCCTACACAAACGCGCGTCTGGGTCTTGGCTCTGTGCGCGGATGTGCCTGTCAGGCGTCGTTCGGACGACGCAGCGATGGCGGCTGAAGGGTCAACGCCCGAGAAACTCCCGCAGGCGGCGCACTCGGTGCGGTTTGGCGTCAGTGAGCTTCTACGTTCGCAGAGATCCGCCGAGATGACGGCTGTTCGGGCGCAGGTCGAGACTGCCGAAGCAGCCGTGCGTGTGTTGCAAGACGAGCTGCGACAGCCTGAGGTTCCTCGTCGGTGTTTGGACGTGTCGCGCGTCGAAGGACCCGAAGCAGAAGCAAGCGAGGCACTGAAACCAGACAGGCCAGGTAGAGCCAGTGAGGAGTCTCGGGTTCTGTTGAAGGTGCTCGGATGGCAAATTACTGCAGCAGCGGAGCGCCTGGGAGCAGCGCGGTGCCGGGAGCGAGAGTTCCTTGCTCAGGTCGCAGCCCTGGAACAAGGCTGGACAGCGCGGAACTTCCGAGAGGGAACTGCGGCGGAGGTGACAACCGGGGCCGCGTTGCAGCGTTGCCTCGAGGGACGGAAGATGCTCCAGGAGGACTTGGAAGCGAGCCTTTGGCAGCTAGAACGTGGCCTAGCTCTCGCAGAAGCAGAGAGAGACCGCGAAGCCCAGGCGGCAGCCATCGCCAGAGAGCAGCAGGCGCTGCTGGAGGCTCAGAAACAGGCCCTCGAGCGACTCGAAGAAGAACTTCGCAGCAAGACCGAAGCGGAGGAGACGGTCCAGCGGGAAGTGCTGAAAATGGTGAGACGAATTCAAGAGCTCGAGGTCAGCGAGGAGCAGGGGACTGAGCGGTTAGCCGACTGTCACGCAGCCCTAGCTGAAGCAATGCGGCAGCTGCGGGCGGCGGAACAGGCGGAGAGGGAACTCCGAGAGACTCAGCGTCGTCAGCTGGAACAGAGGAAGGAAGCGGGTCTGAAAGAAGAAGCCGCGCGTCGAGAGGAACAGGCGAAGACGGAGGAAGCGCTACGGGAAGGCGCGAAAACCGTTGCGGCCTTGTTGGTTTCGAAACTCGAAGGAACAGCCGCTGCAGCTGCAAAGGTGCAACAGCTGCAGTGTTTGGTCGCCGAGAAGGAGGATGAAATCGGCAACCTCGTCGCCGAGCTCGAGAGCAAACGCGAGGCGTTGGAAGCCGAGAAATCTCGACACGAGGCGTTCCAGGCGCTCTTGCGAACCGAGCAAGAGTCCTCTCGACAGCTTGAGGCCCTCCACGCGGCTTGGCAGGTCGACGGGGAGACGCTGTTGGAGATGCAGACCAGTTTGTCGAGCGACAAGCCGCGTCCTTTGCAGATGGCCGTTCTTAAGCAGCTGCAGAGTCTGGCGCAGCATCGAGAGAGACACTGCGAGGACCAGGACCCGCACCGGGATCCTGCTGAGGATGAAGAGGCCGCGGAAGCCGCTCGGAGAGGGCGGCGAGAGATGGAGAGGCAAGTTGTTGCTGTCGTGCAGGCGCTGCAGCAAGAAGCGCGCGAGAGGCGGACGATGAGGATTGAAGAACTGGAAGGCGCGGTTCGCGAGCTTGAGAGACAGCGCGACGCGGCTGAACAGCTTGCTTCGCAGCGCGGCCCCCAGGCGAAGCAGCTGCTTCAAGAACTCGAGGACCAAGAGAAGAGTTTGAAGGCAGTGCAGGAAGAACGAACGCAGCTCGTAGAGGAGTACAAGCGGGAGACGGAAGAGGCGGCGAGGGCTCTGGCGGTGCAAAGACTGCATTGGCAGGAGTCGCGGGAAAGGTGGCAGCTGCAGCACGAGGCGGGTGCGTCCCGGGAAGAGGAGCTTGCGCGACAGCTGGAGACCGCGTGTGTAGCTCATGCCGGCGATGTCGAGCAGCTGGAGCTCCAAGCGGCGGAAGCAGAACGAGCTTTGACGGAAGAAGCGGCGAAGGTTGCTCAGCTTCGGCAGGCGCAGGCAGACCTGCTTGCTCAACAAGGTGCGGAGCGCGCGGCTCTTGTGGACGGCCACCGATCCAGGGAAGAGGCTCTGCAGCGGCAGATTCACCTGGCCACGGCGGAGCTGGCGAGCATGCGAGACAGGTGCGAAGCCGCCGAAACGCATCTGCATTTCCACAGGGCCCGCGAGCAGGCGCTCGCTGCCGCGGCTGCGAGGGGCTGTCTGGAGTGCGCCAAAGCGAACGCTTTTCTCGCGCATCTGTCCGCTGCAGAGCAGCGAGAACACCAGCTGAGGCTCGAGAAGACGACGCTCAAGCATCAACTGGACCAGCTGCAGGAGGAGCGACGGGAGGAGAGCCGCCGCTTCCAGAGACTCCAGCAGGAACAAGAAAAGGTGCATGCGGCGCAACTCGAGGAGCTGCTCGGTGCGCAGGAACTGAAGACGCAGCATCACGCCCAGGCCGCAGCGAGCGCCCTCGCGAAAACCCTCGCGCTGAACGGGGCTCTGCGCCAGCTGGAGAAGGCCGACTGCGAAGCGGTGTGGCTCCGCGAGGATCGGCTGCGTTTGCAGAGGGAAGTCGAGCGCACGTATGCCCGGCTGGCCGAGCTTCAGAGCTCCGAACACCAGCTGCTCGCGCAACAGGAGCACCAGTCGGCTGCTGCTGCGGCGGGCGGCCTGTTGCTCCAGATCGAGGCGCGGCACGCCTTCCGGAGGCTCGAGGCAGTCCAGCAGGAGTGCGAAGAAGTGACGCAGGAGAGGCGCGAGCTGGAAGCGGAGCTGCAGAGGGCCAGAGAGGCGGAGCGCATGCACTTGCAGAGTCAGCAGAGAGCCTTTGAGGACGAGCGCCTGCAGCACGAGGCCGCTCTCTGTCGACTCCGCTCCGACCTCCTCGCAGGCCAGCGCCTCCTTGAGGAGCAGTTGGAGACGGAGCGCGCGGCACGCCTTCGGGAGCAGCAGGTGCTTCAACAGAGCAGCCAGCTGCTGCTGCTTCGTCTGCACTCTACGGAAAAGCGGCTGAAGGATCGAGAAGAGGCCGCCGCCGCAGCGGAGTCTCGCGCAGCCGCGGTGCGACGCCTGGCGAGTGAGGACCGCGCAGAAGGCGAATCCCTGAAGGCCGAGGTCGCCCGCCTCAAGGACAGTTTCCAGAGGTCGCAGGCGCTGCATGCAGATCTGAGGAAACAGTTCGAGGAGGAACGCCTGGAGCTTCAGAGCGAAGTCGCGAAGCAGAAACTCCAAGCAGAAGAAGGCCTTCAGCGTCTGGAGGCACTGGAGGCTCTGGGCCGCGAGCGTGTGGAGCGCCACGAGCGGGAACTGGCTGCGGCGCGTGAGCACCAACGCGCACTTCTCGAAGAAGCCTTTGAAGCGCAGCGCAGAGACCAAGAGAAGGTGTACCGCGAACAGCTGGAGCTCGAGCTGCAGACGCAAAGAGAAGAGGCAGAGCGGAGCTTCGCGCGAGAGAAAGAAGCGTTGATGGAAGCCCACAGCAGAGCCCTTCTGGAGCGGGAGAAGCAGATTGAAGCGCAGCGAAAGGAATTTGAGGCGACAGTGGAGACGCAGAGGGCAGATTGCGAACAGCGGCTCCTCAGCAGTGAGGCTACCCACGCGAAGCTTCTTGAGGAGCATCTGGCCAAGCAACGGGAGGCACTGGAGGATCGCCAGCGGACAGCTCTCGAGGCACATCTGGAGAGGCAGCGCACAGAGTTGGGCCAGCAGCGGCGAGAGGTCGAAGCGCAGCTTGACGCTGAGCTGACGCAGAGCCGCGAAGCCCTCCAGGCGCAGAAGGAGGCGTTCGAGACGGAACTGGCTGCGCAGAAAGCGAAACTTCACGAGCAGCTAGAAGGGATTCAGACGCACCAGGAGCTCCTCCTGCAGCAGCAGCGCGACCAGCAGCAGGCGGAGTTTCGGCGCCAACTGGCGGAGCAGGAAGCGGAACTCGAACGACGGAGGGACAAGGAGATTGCGGCGGCAATTGCGCAGCAAAGAGCAGAGTGGCAAGCGCAGCTCGAGGAGGCTCTCGACGAGATGCGCACGCATCTCCAGGACAAGTGTCGCCGACAGCACGAACAAGACCTCGCCCGACGCCTCTTAGAAAAAGAGCGGGAAATTCAGGAGGCTCTCAGCCGCCAGAGGCTCGCGCTGGAGAAGGAGATGGATGCGAAGCTCGCCCAGGCGGAGCAGGTTCGAGAGGCAGAGAAGAGACGGATTCAAGACGAGGCGAATGCGTTCGTTCTAGAGAGACAGGTGAGCTGCGAGAAGCGACTCCGGGTCCAGCAAGAGCAGTCCGCAGAAGACCACGCGCACGCGTCTGCTGCTCAGCAGTCGGAGCTTTGGGAAGCGGAACAGCTTCGCTTCGACGCGCTAAAGCAGCCGTTGCGTGAGGAGTGCGAGCGCCAGCTGCAGACGGAGGACGTCGCACGCTCTCTTGAGAACCCGAATCTGGCGTCTCAGAGAGAGACGAGGCTGCTGGAGGTTGAAGACCAGGCGGTAGCTTCGAAGAAGTTGCCGCGGCAGGAAGCCCATCCTCTGGAGAACCACACGAAGATCCTCTATCAGTTGCAAGAGGCGGAGCAACAGCAGATAGGGGAAGCCCGGAAAGCGAAAGAAGGCAGCGCGTCGCGAGGCGAAGGGCTGGCGGCTGAATCCGAGCAGGAATCGAGCGTTCAGAAGCAGAACTGGACGGAGGAGAGCTTGCCGGAACTTGACGAGAACGGAGAAGAAAAGCGCGGGCGATGGGCGGAGGAGACTCGCGCGGAGAAGGACCAGATGGAGACGCAGGTGGCTGGGCGACATGAACGGGAGTTCGCGTTGATGGGAGAGAAGCGTGAAGCCTGCGGGGCTTACCTGGCATCGCAGGAGAGTGACGCCAGCAAGCAAAGCAGCCAGAAAACACTTGAGGAACTGGCGACGCTAAAGAACCCGACTGGGGCGAGTCACCAAAAGACAGAGGGAACGCCCCTGGCCGTACCGCATCCATCTGCCGAAAAACTGACTCCGGCGCTGGAGAGCAACGGAGCGGAACTGGGCGGGCATGCCATCGCGCGCAACAAGAACGATGCGTCAGAGGCTAGCCAAGAACAGACGGCGGGCGTGCAGGGCGCGCTTGACAGGGGACTGGAAAGCCTGCAGCAATCCTCGGCGGAGGGGAGAGATCTGGACCAGGATCAGCAGCGGGGCCTGTCGCAACCCGGCGGTCCGTTGGAGGGCGAGAACGCGGGCCAGGGCGATTGGCTGCGGACCGCCACAGCTGACGAGCGGGAGAGCGAGGTGGAGGCGAAGCTGGCGAAGGCGCGCGGGGAGTTGCAGCTCCAACTGGAAGCGAAACTCGCAGTCAAGGAGCTCGAGTTGCGAGCGCAGCTTCACGAGGAGCTGCAGAGACACCGGACGCGCTTCGCGGCGAAAATGAAGGAGAAAGAAAGAGAAGCAGAGGAAAAGCTGCAGCGGCTGAGAGACGCGCGGCGCGGGTCGGCTGAACGGGCACGCAGTCGCCAGCTCCAGTTGGAGCGCCAGCTGCAGGAGCTCCAGGGGAGGGAGAGAGCGCTTCGTGCCGAGCTGGAAAGGCACCGAAAGTCTGATGAGCCCACGGGAGCTTCTCAGGAGCAGTTTCAGGCAACCCGGCCTCTCGAGGTGACACAGGGAGGCGCCGAATCGCGAGAAGAGGCGCACGCGCCGGAGAGACTCAGCGAGGCGCGTGCACGCGAGCAGGAGCTTCGAGAAGCAGCCACCGCCAGGGCGCGCATGCAGCGCAGCGAAGACGCACTGCAGCTGTGCCTAGAGGACCTGGCGACGACCCGACGGCAGCTGGAAGAGAGCCGGCGTCAGGAGGCAGAAACGCGGCGGGCTCTTGCGTCGGAGACCGCCGAAACGGAGCGGCTGCGCCGGCAACTCGCCGACGCCACACAGCAGAGGCAGCCCCAGACGGCGCAGGAGGGGGTGCGCAGTGGCCGAGAGCGCCCGCGGGACGAAGGCGTCCGCAGCGACCGGGGAGTCGCAGCGACTGCAGGGGCCGAGGTGGAAGAGCTTCGAAAGGAGCTTGCCGCCACAAGCGAGGAGAAGAAAAAGCTGGCGAAGCGCTTTGCAGAGGTCCAGGAAAAGCTGGAAGCTGAAAAGGTACAGCGGGAGGAGAGCTGCGAGTGGCAACTTGCGAGAAGCGAAGTGAAGCACACAGACGGTGTAAATCTGCATGTGTCGGAAATAACGCGATTGGAGAACTCAGAGGAGGGAGCAAACGCCGGAGCCGAGCTGCAAGCTCAAGACGCGGAGAGAGAGGTCGAGAGCCGACACGGCCAGAGAAAAACCGTGGAAAAAAGAGAGGTTGCGAGTCGAGAGAATCTGGCTGCTCAAGAGGCGACGCTAGACGCGAGTCTCCAGGAGGGCCCGGAAGAAACAGAGGTGGGACGCGAGACGCACGGAACGGCGAAAGCAGCTGTAGACGCGAACCTAGCCACTACCAGGGCAGGCGCCGCTGGAATCACAGCCATCATAAAGAGGAGCGGAGAAAAACGACGCGAGACACCGGAGGCGCTTGATCTCGCTCAGACAGTCGCGGAGCTCACACGGGAGCTTGATGCGAAATCTGCGCTTGTGCAGAAATATCAAGGCCTTCTGAAAATAAAGGATGCGGCGGCGCTGCGGCGGTCCGCCAGCAGCCAGGAGGGGCGGATAGTCTCTCGAGACAGTTCCTGTTTGTGCGTTCTCGTGGAGGACCAGGAGGCCCTGGAGGCGCAGCGGAGAGAGGCGGAGGAGCTGGCGCGTACGAAGGCGGATCTGGGTAGACAGAAAACGGAACTGAAGCGTGAGGAAGAGAGGCTGCAGCGCGAAACAGAGAAGCTCCGGCAGGCTCAGGAAGCGCATGCAAGAGCTCGCGACCAGCTGCGCGAAGAAGCTAAGCAGGTGCACGAAGAAGCTCGGCAGCTTCAGGAAGGTCAAGCGCATTTCCTCGAGGCGCAACAAGAATTGGACAGGAGACAGGCAAGTCTCGAGAGAACTCGCGCATGCCTGGCGGTTCAAACAGAGGTGCGACATCGAGAAGAACAGACTCCTGAACGGCCGAAGGGAAGTGCGCATGACGAGCGAGTGGACGCCAAGGAGACAGGGGGGGAGTTGAGGCCGCCCCGTGGAGAGCTTGAGAGAGCCATAGTCGCTGCTCATCCAGCACAGGCGGCGCTCAGGGAAGAGAACGCGCCAGCAACGGGGTCTGAACCTTTGGAGCGAGACACACCGTACCGTCTGCTCCCGACCAGCCCACTTGCCGAGCCTGCGCGGCGTGCCAGCGCGTACATATCGCTTCAAAAAAGGCGACAGACGGGGGACAGGAGGCGGAGGCGCTCTGCGCTCGATCTCTCTGATCTCGACCCTGTCTCAGTGGAGCTGCAAACGCTGCAGGATCTGGTGCACCAGAGAGACTTGGAAATCCAGAGTTTCGCGCAGGCGCTTCTCGTGCAGAGCAAGGCATCCCGCGATCACCTCTCACGACAGCGGCCGCTTTCGCAGCAGACGCTGAGGGACATCGCTGCAAACTCAGCCCTCCCTGAGGGCTTAGACCCCTTCCCCCGCGCAGGGGTGTTGTCTACAAGCAAGAGAAGTGTTTCTCCCGAGCGATTTGCGGAGCGTCCCGAGGAGACACCGAAGCGACCCCCGAACTGGTTTCGTCACCAGGACGGAGGAAAATGTCTGGCGGGGTGGGCAAGAGAAGCGATCTCCCCCCAGGCCATACAGACGATGAGGGCCGCGAGCTATGCTCGTGGAGTCCCCAGCGCGGAGACATCCTCAGATGCTCGCGCATCTACAGAAAAGAACCTCCCGGCAGCTCCGCGTCACAAGGAGGGGGAAATGATGGAGCCGCGACTTGAGGCCGGCCAGCCGCACGATGGAGACGAAACGCGAGGAGGAGCGCAACGACGCAGGCGCGTGGAGTCTCCGAATGCGGGGCCTCTGGCAGCTCCCCGACTCGGAGGCGACGCCACTCGACACGAGGGTAGACCAGTTCTCAAGGACGTTTGCACGTTTGCGAAAGAAGCAGAACGAACAGGCAGAACTGCACATGGACGCAACCTGGGAAACAGCTGCTCCACCGATCAGGTAGAGAATGCGTGGAATTTCTGTCGCTCGCGGTCGCTGCCACGTTCTCGTGGAGAGAAAGCACTATCCTAGATCATGGCTCGGAGGGCGGCTGCCAAGACCTACTGCGATAGCGGAACCGTGCTGGCATGGCACTTGTGGAGGAGCAAGATGATGCATTGCCCTCTGGACTGCATGGGTAATCCGTCTGTAGTTCAACCGCTCCTGCGGGGTTCCTTTGACACAAACTGGAGATACACATGGGAAAGGGCCTTGCGAGAAGACCGTCTCTCTGCATGTGCTCACACAGTTCTACAGTTTTAGAGGAGACTGCGCTCTGAGGCAACAGAACAGCGTCGGTGAGGAGTCGAGTCCCCGGCGTTGCACAGCACGCCCGGGGCCTCGAGGCCTTTGCTGGGGTTTTTAAAACGGCTGGAATAAACGGTAAACCGGACGTGTCTACCTTACCCTTGGGAACGCCAAAGAGGTGGGCCCCGCTTGCGAAGCGTGTAGTAAAGATACGGCAAAAACGGGGATCTGTTCTCGTTCCGTGTCGGGTTCCGCACCTTCCTCGATGTCTTCGTCGAACACACATCGCGGAAACCCGCCGTCTGTGCGCCTCTCCTCTCTCTGCCTTCTACAGGAGACCCTCGAGTTGATCCGAGCTTTCTGGCTCGCAGCTTGTCCCCCTCCAGCAGTCGAGTCGAGACTTCTGTCCTTGTTCAGCCCGCTGCTGATGTATCAGCTGACGCACTACGGGGCTTGGACCGTTATGCCTTCTCCCGTTTCTCGCTTCGACACAGTGTCCTCTGCGGCTTCACTGGACCTCAAGTCAAGCACAACGGCCAGGGGCTTAGTAAGCTCGGGCGAACACGAACGCACCCGCGGGCACTGCGCATCCCTTGGCGCGGAGCAGGCATGTTTATCCCCAGTTCCCGACCGTGGACTGAAACTGTCTCCTTCCTTGCCTCCTCGCAAGGGCCACAGTCCCTGTGCGGAGGCCCCTGTGTACGTCCTCTGTTCTCCGCTCGTCTCGAGTTACGCCGCTCTTCTCGCTCCTTCGTCTGCCTCGGAGTCAACTGCCGTCTTTCTGCTGTCTTCCTTCGGAGCAGAAACGGCTCAGATTCGCGTCCAGACAGTTCAGTCCTTCTTGCCGAGGCGCGAACAGGACTTCCCCTGGGGTCCGAGTGCGACGATGCAGGCGCCTCCCTCTGTGTCGCTCTGCAGCGCCCCGACCAGTCGACTTCCAGGCAAGTCATCAGAGCCCTGCCAGGAGACAGAGCGCCGGATCGGGCCTGTTCTCGTCCGGTTGCAGGAGTGCAGCTGCATCGCCACTGGCGGTGTCATGTACCTTGAGTTCTCCCTGACCAAACGCGAGGGTTCAGAAGGCGAAGGCAGACGCATGCAGACGGAGGACGGAGAGAGACTCTCGGACATCCGGAAGGTAGACGCTAGACGGGGGCACGAAGCTCTTCCAGCGCACACGCCTTGCCGAGGTAGTCATCAAGGCGTCCCAAGAGCACGTGGCCAGCCATGGCCTGAGGCAAGCAAGTCCCCGAATGCGCCTGCGAGACGAGGACGGCAATCGCTAACGCGAACGCGTTTCTCGCCGAGCCCGCAGAGCCGGGGAAAGACACTTGACCCTCTGAGGGAGACCGCGGCAGCAAAAAGAGGCGACAGAGCCTTTTCTCTCCACCTCGTGTCGCTCCCGACCGACGACGGACTCGTTTGGTTCCACTTTCTCGAGTCAGGAAGCGCCAGCGAGCATGGGCAAACTCGCCGCGAGACGCACACAAGTCTGGTGGGGCGGGGCCCGCAGTTCTTGTCTTCAGTGGAGGACGGGGCAAGTACAGCCTTCGTCCGAGGGCGAGCGAAACCGGTCAAGATTCAACACGCACTGACCGGACTCTTTATGAAGCTGAGCCCCGCCGAAACAGACCCTTCGGAGTCGGCGTCTCGGCGCATTCAAGAGGAAGGGTACCTGGAGCCACAAATCGCCGCGCTGGTCACATACGCGAGAGAAAGAGGGGCATTTGAAGCGGGCGCCGCTTCCCAGCTTCAGAGCCAGAGTGACACGAGACGCGATTGTGGCTATCGAGTCGAGGAAGACGCACAACTTCTCGGGAAAAACCACGTTCGAACCGCGATCGAGACGTTCGAGCGAAATCGAGAACACGGACAGATGCGGGGCCTACGGGGTACCCACGACCCCGACGAGGCTACGGTTTTTCTGCTCGTGGAACAGGATGAATTGAGACAGAGAACGGTAAGTGATTTGAACACATCTTGGATCTTATCCCTCCTGACAAGGGGGTAGACGTGCCTGCTGAGACAGTGGCTTGTAGTTTCGGGAACACGATTGCGGATCGTTTGAGAGCAGTGCAGACTAGAACGTCGCTGGAAGTCCTGCGCATGCTTCACATCCGTCGAAGAGCGCTTCCGGCAAGTCTAACGTCTTTAGTCAGTCTTAATGAGGCTTGTCGAGAAAGAATGAGCACGGCAAAGGCTTCCCTTCAGTGTGAGGGACAAGCGAAGCTACTTGACTAACGCGGCAGCCTTTAAGCGTCGCAGCGAGGTTGTTCTTTCGTCAACGTTTCAGGCCGTCCGCCGAGCAGTGGCGCATCGACAACGCTTAGACTAGCAGGAAAGGTTTGTCACGTTGCGTCTTGGCAAACGGGGTCCTCCACCTTCGCAGAGGACGATTCAAGTTCGGAAACGCCTCGGCCCGTCCTGCTGTCTTCTCCGGAAGGCGGAGAGTACAGACTGTGGCGCGAAATCTGTGGAGCTACTGTCAACCTGGAACAGAGAACCGCGCAAGTATCCAGAACTTACTGCAGTTCCGCCTCCAGCGCTTTGGGCCCTCATGCAAGTCGCCGTGTGTTTCTCCAAGTGTACGTACGGGGGCCTCCTCGTTTTTAAGATTTCTGAGGAATCTGGCCCTTTAGATGTACGGGAGGAACCGGCTCGTCCAAATGTTCCAGGATGCATTCTCGGCGGCGAGACTGTAGCGGTCTCACTGTTCGGAAAGAACATCTCGCTGCAGGACATTTCGTGTTTCTTGTTTCCACCGCTGTGAAGAAAGCAGGGGAAGAAGGCAGGCCGAAACCCCGCTCTTGATGGCACGTACTCCCAGAGGGCCCCAACTGGAATGACACAGGTTCTTCCGACTCCTCGCTCCCCCAGTTTTTTTTTGACCGCTAAGCAAGGGCTGCGTGAGCTCTGTCTTCCAACACGCACCGCAGTGTTACACTGATTCTGTCTTATTCTTGTCGGTTGCACTACGGCTCTCTGGTTCGATCGCCACAACGACCTTGGTTTCGTATATATCTGATTGGTGGCACGACCCAGAGGAACTAAAGCTGCTTGAAAAACGCCAAATCTACACCGTCCTCGACGGACAGGTCTAGCGTAACCGTCGTCTGGACACCAGTTTTCTTTCTGTCTCTGTCGACGCGCGACCGTTGCGAGTTCGAGAAGTCTTGCGGCCTTCCGAACGACGAGAAGAGAACACGAGACTCAGAGAGATGTGGATATGTCGGAAAGGGACACAGATTCCTATGGCCGAGCCCCAAAACATCCAGTAGATCACGAAGAAAAAAAACGAAAGAAGTGGAATCGAAAACTTTGCTATGAGCGCCTGGGAGTGAAGCGTGATTATCCCCCCGGCGGGAGTTCTTCGCGAGAGCCCTTGTAGTGTCGCAAATTCGAAGTCGGTGGCCCTGGTTTGAATGGAGCGTTCGCGCCGTACGCCACAGGAAGTCCAATGGACCCGTCGTCGGGGAAGTACTGCGTCGGTCTTCGTTCGGCTGTCGTCCTGTTGGTCTCGGCATCGACACCAGAAACAGGGGGTAAATGACGACACAGCACTCGATGGTTTGCACTTTTCGCTGTCGCCGTCTTGAAAGTTGGCGACAGCTCCGTAGGAGAAACGATAGGGCATGACCCATGCGTATACGATCACGACAGGACGTTTCCATAGGTGTTCAGAATGCGGAATCTAAGCGTGGGTTCAAAGGCACGTGCATGCATACGCAGTATACAGGGGATCACACAGCCGAGTACAGCAGGGAGGCTGGCAGCTTCGGCTACTTGAGAGGGATGCACACTGCTCTCAGTTGAAAATTTTACGAAGATGCGTAGGCATCTTCGTGGGCGCATCCATCGTTTCTAGCGGGGGATAGACTATCGCTAGGGCGACATCTGAAAGTTTGCCTCCCACGTTCTTGGTTCGTTCAAACACTGCACACACATCACGGGTCCTCCACTGTAGCATTTGCTCCAGCACAGTGTGGGCGTTCATGCAAATGATGTTTGGAGACTGGTTTGACGAGTTCACCGACGCTGCAAACGGCAAGCTTCGCAGAGAAGGGTTTACACACAATAGGGCAGATGCATTCATCTTGCAAGACACACTTACCGCAAAAAAGATGTGCCTTCGCGCTCCTCTTCGAGGGCGCGTTCTTTGGCGGCATAGAGGATCTGATTCCTAGCCACCTCTTTCTTGAGCATAGCGGCAAGTTCTTCCTCTGTGTTTGGAGTAGCAGGCCTACCAAAGTAGACATTCTCGCGGGCTTCGTCCACTTTCTGGGCCGTTTCCGCCTGAAGCTGCTTCAGTCTGGGCAAATACTCCTGTGCAAACGCGGGGGAATTCCATAACACATCAAACTGCCTCAGAGACGTGCACGTTGTCCGTCGTTAGCAGCCCCGGCGTTCAACACCGGGGGGGACAACCGAAGCTCTGCGCAGCGCGAGTTCAGACACACTGCCGGCAAATGACACTTTCCATAGCTCGCTGCATATCTTAAAGAGGACTTGCCCAGTGCTGTTTTCGCTCCTTGACTTTGTAGTTGAAGGGATTCTGGTTTTACCTGGTAGAGCGTTAACTCCGACATCGTCACCTTCATGCGCCGGTTCATCTCGATCAGCTTTCCATGCAGTCTGAGAATTTCGTTTCGAATGCGAATGGCGTCGGCACGTTCTTCTTCGGCCCTCGCTTTCTGCTTGTCTGAGACACCGAGAGTTCAAAGAGTGTCGTGTTAGCGCGAGAGACGCGAACGCGTGCCGGGTCCCCTTCAGCTCGTTCCAACATCAACTGCTAGCCTCCGCACATTCGCATGAGGTTCCAGGAACCTGTTCGCGCCCTTAGGAAAAACGTACGAGGCAGCGTACTCCGGGGTCTGGGAGAAAGTTTCTAGTTTTCGCTTTCGAGACGAAGCGATCGTGCACGAAGGGGATGGCTCATCGTCTCGACGTCCCTACCTGTCAACTCCGTTAGATCTTCAAGTCGCAAGTCTTGATCGATGAGCTCCTTCTTTATGCCCCGGAACCGCTGTTCGATGACCCGATACTTCGCCTCCAACGTCTCCATATCTGGATCTTCTCTGCCGAAAGAAAGCACATTTACACAGAAGAAGTGTCTCTGACTCAACAGAGAGTGGTACAGGCACACTCACCGGCGGCCCGCTGTGGATGTTGAAACTGGTGAATTTTTTTTTCAAAAAACGCCACAGGCCTGGAATTGGTTGTCGGACACACGGTTGTCCAGAGCGTGCTTTCGAAACCCGGAAGAGACGGCGTTTCCGGTTTCAGCATCTATCGAAACGTGTGATTGGTTTGAAAACCACAAAAATTCGTCGCGCCGTTCCTAGTTATTCGATTCGGGTACCTCTTCCAACCACGAGTTTCACGTGGATCAGGCACCGTTCTGAGACGAAGCATGTCGAATGTCAGTCGCCTGGCTGTTGAGCAAACGTCTTAGCGATAAAGCAGGAAGCGAGGCCGCAGTCTCTACAACGCCCGCAAAACAGCCTTTACGAGATGTCGTCTCACTGACTCGAGAGGATGTCCTGGACTGCACCGTAACGGCCTTATCAGATTCTCGCTCACGTGAGGTGATTTTGTCTCTCTCTTTGTGGCGCACGGCACTGGAGAGAGGCAGAGACGCTCCAGTGTTTCAGCAGCCTCAGGCGAAACTCCAACGACGCACAAGCACTGGTAGTGGTGCGTTAGACGAGAGAACCCGCACCACGTGGGGCGATTTCTACAGAGAACCCTGACCGGCAAGAAGGCACACCGACACCCCACGCGACGCCACTCGCTTACCCGCCGAGTTCTTGCCACTGTCTCCCCTCCGTTGGATTTTCTGCGAGCAAATCAGAGTCACGAAATGTGGAACAGCCGGGTTAGGCGGGGACCCAGTGGGAGAATGCATGCTCGGCAAGCGAGAGTCAAAATGAGCAGACGAAACACAAGTCCCCCTCCATCGTGTTTCTGACACTTCACTCTGGCAAGTCCTGTGCAGCACTCTCATCACACCAGTGGCTGAGTGTGTGAAAACAGGACGGGCAGTTGCTCTGTGAAGGTGCCTCCGTCTCGACCCAACTCCACAAGTCTTTGCGTTTTGCTGCTTGGCCAGAGACAGCTTTCAAAGGTGGATTTTCGACCGACAACTCGGGCCCCGGTTTTCCTCGCTGCTCGCGCCTGCATGACTTCTGTAGCCGCTGCGCTCACCTAGTTTGCGGCTGATGCTTTCTGCTAATCGTTTTTCTTCCTGAAGCTCTTTTTTCAACTTCTCGACCTCGGCCGCCAAAACGGGCACGTCTTTCGCCCTTCGCTTCTTCGAGTGAAGCTGTCTCTCGACTTCTTGGAGTTGGAGACGAAGCGTGGTCACATCCTTCGAAACCGAGTGATAGACGCGACAAGGGAGGAGACGGAGTAGCGCAAACACACGGACAAGGCGAACGAGCGGGACAGGGACGGCCGAGTGATTAGGTTGGAACAAAGTAGCGGCAGCCAGCAACATGTCCATGCTCGATTAAAAAGTGTCTCCAGCTTTTGCCGCCTACCTGGTCTTTCTCATGCAGGGCGCGCTGGCTTCTCTTCTCCGTTTCCTCTTGAGCACGAGCGCACACGGAGAAAGCAGATTTCTCAGAAAAAGATGGAAACCTCTCGAGCAGCCTCTCTGACGCGCCGACGCTTCAAAGGCCTTGGGATTCCTAAGAGGATCTACGGGCCCCCCTTTTTCACGGCTGCACGGCGTCCAGGCGCAGGCAAATGCTCAACGAGTGAGTCTTCCGCTTCCCGCACGTTTTAAAAAGGACTCTTCTCCCTATCGCGCTTTCCATCATTTCCCCCAGATTCGAATTCGAGGGGTGTCTCACTCTTTCAAACGGATTCAGTGCGCAAGGCTTTTTATTTCGACTCCTTGTCACGTGTCCCGACACGCAGTCTACGAACGGAGTTTACAGTTCCGAAGAACTTCCCAGTCTCCATTTCCGATGGGTCGGCGAGTCCACTCCAAGGACTATTCGAGCGGACGCGGTTCCACGACACACAGCCTAACACACCGCTTTCGACTTGATACCGGGCTGCGCATCCTGTGAGAACGTGGCAGTGTCAGGCGCTGCCAAGGCATCTGGAGGGTTGTGTGTCGAGTCGGAAGTTGCGGCTATCTTTGGCAGAACGACGCATGTGTGAACTCGTGCTGCTGTCTCTTCAAAATCAGAACTCCTCGTCCGTCTGCCGCTGGACAGGGCCCTCATCCAGGGCGAGATCCTGTGAGTCCCCGCGAAGCCTCCAGAAGCAGGAGAAGGCTCACCAAGCATGTTCGATTTCTCCCACAACAGACAAAGCTCGTCGTTCCTAGAGGGGAAGTTGGAAGAGGAAAGAACAGGCAAGAGTCTTTTTTGAAGTAGAGGCAGTTTGCAAATTGTTCTGCACTGCTATACGGAACGACATGTGCTTGGGTCACTTCGGACACGCAGGCCCCTAGCGGTCTCCCTCCACTTTTTCAAGGAGGATTCTGCTACGGCACCTCTCGCCAGCTACAAGCGTCTCTGCGAGTCAACAGGGAAACTACCACGGCTTCCGATAAAGCGCATCTTCGCTATCTTGCGCTTGCCTGTCGATCAGCTGAATTCCAGCGAGATTTCTTGACTCGATGGCAGTCTGGTAGATCCTCTTGGTGCTGAGCATTTCTTTCTCAACCGCGTTGATGACGTTGTTGAGGCGGTCGATCTCGATCACGTACTCCTCCATGAGTCCTGCACATCGCCCCGAAACAATGCACCTTTCCTGTTCTTCCGCTGCGCTAATCTTACGTCTTCTAGGAAAGAAATAAGGTCGATAGTTTCACGGCGCCCGGTACAGATTCACTGATGAAGATACACTCCGGACGCGACACATCAACACGCATGCACCTGTTTTTTTCGGTTCTGGGGGTTCAGGGGTACGACTTTGTGTGGTGTCAGCTCCCTGGGGATTGGGATCCCCTCTCCCCTACACGAAGACGGTCTTTTTTCACACGGATTCTCACGGCTTTCCTCTTTGACCTTCTGGATGAGACGCGACTGCTCGAGACGCAGCCAGCCTCGCTGCTCAACTTCCTTTTGCATCTGAAGCGACCGTTTCTGAGAACGCGTTTTCCACATGCAAGAGGGCGAGACACGTGTGTATTTCCGCGGCTCGTCAAGAGGAAACGGAAGTGGGTCTTTACAGCCGTCGAGGGCTTTGCTGGAATTTCTACAGAGCACCCCCCTTCGAGGAGCTGTTCACAGCTCGGCCAGGCACCAAATCGAGAATTTCGCCTTCTCCTGGGGGAGCGCCGTCCGCGGTTTGTAATGTCTCTGTTAAAAGGTTGTGTGTATGCGACTCATCGTCGCATATAAACATATGCTTGTATATATGTATGGATGGTCATATGCATTCCCATCTGTTTCTGGCGAAGCGTCGCCCGATGCCTCACTTCAATGGCCTTCGCCTTCGCCTCTGCTTGCAGTCGAAGAATTTCCACTTCGTTCGCAAGGATTTTGTGTCGCTCGGTCATTTCGGCGACTTGCTGGTCCGAGGTCTGCTTCAGCGTGATGTACTGGTTACACGCCAGCCGAACCATTTCAGTCAGCTTTTGAATTTCCGCGATGGACTTCGTTAAGTCTCGTTGCTGCCTCTGCAGGTGCCTCTCTTCTTCTCGCTAAGGGCCGGCCTCAGACAAGACGAGCAGAAGACCCAAGAAAAACAGAGGTAAACTCAGGGCTCCCGTGATACAAGCACGCCAACGTGGAGGCATATCGAGGCACGGGAAAGACAGGACAATGGGCAACAACAGAGCAGCCGTTGTCTCTGGAATCACTCGTTTTGTGAGCTTGCCTTTATGCAGACGTGCATGCAGGTGCATAGGGCGGTGCGCACACATGCCTACTGGCCGGTACACGTAAATTTACTCTCCTGCGACAAGAAATGCGTATCTGTCTACCTGTCTTCCTTTATCTCTGTGTTTTGCGCAGCATGAGGCTGCCGATTCCGCGGCTTTCTCAAAGACTCGCAACAGGTGCGGTCGACTTCCCCGCACGCCTTGCCGCCCGATCCCGGCACTCTCGTTTGTCGCGCGTTTATCTCTGCCCGCGGAAGCAACAGGAGTTGCTTGGATCATCCTAGCCTTTCCAGGTTCATCAGCCTAAACTGCGTTACTCGCGTCCGGCTCACACGCGCCCATGCAGAGCGCTCATAAAGACCACAGGGCGACATGGTGTTTCGGCATTTCAGCTCTTCCCGGATCTATGTATACTCGTCTCAAACGTCCCTAAACACGGCGCCTTTTTGAAAAATGTGCTTCACTCGTCTTCTCGGCTGGAGATGTTCTCAACGGAGGCGTGCCGCCAAGCGGCTGTGCTCCCTGCAGCGCCTACCGCCGGTTGCCCCGCTTGTTGATCTCCCCAGATTCAACCAAAGACCCCGCCACAGACCGCACCTTTATCTGGAGCCTCTGCTGACCGTCCGTCACTCTCTGTTGCGCCGCAGCGATCTCCCGGAGGATTCGCTCTTTGTGTGCCGTTAGGGTCTTCACGTGCTGCGCCCAAGACTCGACTTCTCCTCGGCTGGCTGCTGCCTCTTTCTCCAAGTCCGAAAGTTTCCTGAACTGCAAAGGCGGTCGCAGGAGCACACCCCGGGCCAGCGACCAAGCAAAAACCGAGGAGTGCGCGACCGTCTCGGCTCAAACCGTCCCAGGTGAAACGCTGTCTTTCAGGTGAGCGGGAGAGAATGTGTGTCTATGCGTTGAATCGAACGCATACGCCGAAAAATGCACAGTCGAGAATCGGTTTCAGGTTTGCAAGAAAGGGGCGTGCGTCGCTTCTAGGCGTCTGGATCATCACAGCCAAGAGGACATTCGTGTTTCCTTTCCACTTACTGCAAGATCTGCTTCCTCGCCTCGCTCCTTCCTGTCGCTCTCCTGCAGATGCAGGTGAGACAGAGATTCCCGCAAAACTTGAAGGGCTCTATCCTCCGCCGTCTTGTCAACGATGGCGGAGTGATCCGTGAACTGCAGTAGCCCGGCAGCACTGAGGCTCGCTAGGCCGACCCCCCGAAGCATGTCTCCCCAGTCCTTACGGAAAAAGACTGGATTTCCCTGTTTCGCTTACCTGCTCCAATATGTTTCTTGAAAAAGCTTCCGTCTCCTGGCAGAGTGCCTTGGCCTATTTCAGGTTTACAGATGCATGTAACTAGGCATTCAGAGAGCATGTCAAGCGGCGAGCGACGCAGCCTCCAAGCTCGTGAT
Source organism: Neospora caninum Liverpool (assembly GCF_000208865.1). Classification (NCBI taxonomy): domain Eukaryota; phylum Apicomplexa; class Conoidasida; order Eucoccidiorida; family Sarcocystidae; genus Neospora; species Neospora caninum. Next base: position 1,977,889 of record NC_018392.1, read on the forward strand.
TTCGTGGGAAGACAGAGAGGGGACCAGCGCAGGGAAAGGCAAAGATGGAATCGGGATTATATGGTAGCTTCAGCCGTCTTGCCGTCTTTTTTCCTGACCATGAGGGAAAATCTCTGACGCCGAACACCATTTGGAAGGTGAAATAGCTTTGTTAGTGGCTCACGGAATGATGCCCCGGATTCTGACGCCTCGACGAAACGAACGCAGCCTCGATACACACAAAGAACAGCGAGGCTTCGGCGAAGGGAAGGACGCGACAGGATGTGTTGAGCGGCTTTCTGTGGTTAAACGGCGCCAGGGTGGTTTCCTGTGTTCGGTGTATCCAGAAACAGAGCCTCGTGTAACATTTAATAGAGTCAGCATTCTATCTCCGTAGAGTGCGTGTTCAAGGAACCATTCTTCAACATAGAACGCGCGTGCTTTCACCCCACGACGGGGGCGCGCCGCTGGGAGAGAACGACACTGCATTTAGGGTAAACGCTTTCCGGAAGCGTGAGGGCTACGCGTTGTTTCTCTCGAAACGAGGGCGGCTAGACGAACAGAGACATGTAGCCTACTGTGGCTTTCCCCTTCGCAATCTCGATCTCCAGCTGCTTCTTTTCCTTCAGCCAATCTGTCTGAAAGACGCCAACAGGCCGCAGACAGCCACGCGGGGGTTCCGGCCTTTGTTCGCGGGAACCCATGCACTGAAGAACGCATGGTTTCACGTCCTGTGGCCTTTTCACGAGTTTACCACGCGTCGAACCGCAGTCGTGTCCTTCCCCCCCAATCGAGCGGCGAATCAAAGGCAAAGTGAAGGACTCGGCCTACGCGGGGCGACTGATCGCGCGTACTTTCTCGGCTCGCCCAACGAAATGCTGTTTCGTGGAGAATGACTGGGGTGCGACCACAATGCGGAAGGCGCTGCGTTCACTGCACAGTACGGCGGAGACTGGTATTCAGATTCGCTATCGCATGCAGGTTGGAAACCTGCAGGATGGGCGGACTGTTCGCCCCGCGTATAGGCTCACTTTGAGGCTCTTCAAGTCGGGGAGTTGGGAGAAAACAGCGTCTCTGGCGAACACCGCTTTTTTGAATTCTCTGGAAAGCAGAGAGGGGAGGCGACGGCGGCATAGGAAAACGGATCAAAAGTTAAATGCCTGGCGCTCCACACCATTCAAGGCCGAGGAACCCTTTCAGGGAAAGGGATCCTGTGGACGAGGCCGTCACAATAAACCGCGTCGAAAACACTCAGGAGAGAACGGAGAACAGTCCTCGGGCACTCTCCCGTCGATAGAGTTTGTGACAGGTTGCTGCCGCTTTTGTGTGTATCACAGACTTGAAATGTAGAGAGGCATCTGGGCATCCTAGGGAGACGACCGTTTCGGCGAGCGCGTTGCTGCTTTACCGAGGAGTGGTTTCTTGTTTCCCGCGTCGCCAACGAAACCGAGAGGATTCTAAAAACCCGTTTGCTCGTATGCCGTTTTGTTCGTTTCCGCCTTTTTGTGTGCATTTCTCTGCAACCTGTCAGTTCGCCGCACACTCCCTCCACAGGTTTTCCGCGCCTCGTTTTGTGGCAAATCCGTGTCCAGGAACAGGGCGTACACGTGGGCTCGGAAGATGCGTGTGGGGTGTATCACCACGTTTCACCTAGTACCAAACTCAGACGCAGCGTCAAACGGTCAGGCCTTCATGTGACGAGGGGGATGACGAGGGGGATTTCCGTTTTGTGTTTTTTTCGTGCTTACACCTTGGCTCGATCAAAGAGACTCGCGTTTCGGCTCGTCATGTCCGTCACCATTTTGAGCTCGGAAGCGAGGTCCTTGGACTGAAGGTCCAGGGCGCGTTTGTTCTCAGCAGCTTGCAGATAGTTCACCTGGAAAAACAAGATGCTCATCAGTGCGTTGTGAGGCATCTCTCACGGGGCCATGCCGTTCCGCTTCCAGGCTCCTCCGCCCGAAAGACCCAATCGCCTCTCGATAAGGCACACCCATTGAGACGCTGTCTCGCGAAACGCCGGAGCAGCAACTGAGTATGCAAATGGACTGAAAGCGCCCCACTGAAAACAAGAGGCTGGGATTTGTACGCGGCACACGCCACGCGCCAACCACGGCGAAGGAAATACCTTAGGCGGGAGAGAAGAACGCAGTCGTTTTTCCGAGAAACCGTTTGTTGCCAAAAAAGCGTGAAGACGGCCTCTCTTGCCTCTCACCTTCGCCGCCTGGGCCTTCCCAAGCACTGCGCGCTCCGCGAGTTCAGCGGCCAGAACCTCGTCTCTCTTCACCGTCACTTGCAGGGATACTTCCTCCCGTTGCGACTCGAGGACCTAGCAGAATCAGGAGAGGAAAAGGACAACGCGGCGTGTGCTGCAAAGACACTGCACGAAAGACGGATCCCTCCCCTCCCCCCGGCGCCATCAACTTGTGAGCGAGTTCGTGACTGTTCCTTCTCTACAGAAGAAACCGCAAGCCAGGTTTTTTCACAGCCTGGCTGTGCTGTCTACCGCCAGGCGGCAATCAGCCGAGTTCTCCCGAAAGGTGAGTGGGCACTCCGTAACTCTCAGAGACGCCTCTCGTCAGGCAGAGGCTGAAGCCGTGGCTGTCGATGAGAGGATTGTCCTGATTGTTCTCCACGGCGGTTTTGCCTGACCCCGTACACAGGAACGCGAGCCACAAGCATACTTTGAGCCGTTCTTCGGCAGCAAAGGCCTTCTGCACTAGGTCTTCGAGCTCCTGTTCTACGCCAGTTGTTTGAGCTTTCAGAGCTTGCAGGACTTGAGAGAACTGGTCCGCTTGGACTCGCACGCGCTCAGGATCTTGCGCCGTGTAGTCCAGTTCCCGCTTGACTCCCTCCACCTGCGACAATGCTGCCTTGCGCCGCATGAAGCACACGTGAAAAGGACGACATCCACAGGGTCTCCACGACGAATCGGACATCGCTTTCGACGCAGTCACCCTCCACGACGATGTAGACAGCCCTGTTTCTCCGGCTGCTTTGTGTGCCTTTTTAAACGCGCAGTTAGATCGCAACTACAGGAAGAGCTGGCAAAACTGGGGACCTACAGAGGATCACCGGGAGTCTACGTCTGAGTGGACACATCTCCACGGGACTAAAAACACAATTGCCTAGGAACGCATCAATGGTAATACGCACATCACACGCACTACGCTGCACTCAGATTCATACATATATATGTATATATATGCATGTGTATATCGATACGGATCCACGCCTGGAGGTGGTTTCTGGTGTGCCCGATATCGCTACACAGGGACGGCTCTATTTGCACGGAAAGCCTTGGCTGTGCAGTGCGCGGTTTTGCCTGATTTCCTAACGGGTGCAATCGCAGTTTTCCCTTTGCTGCACGCAGTGTGAATCTGAGAGCGCGAATTTTCAGGATCCCGCGCGCTGGTCCAGCAGTGTGTCCTGGAAATCGATGTCCTTGTCGGATAGAACCTCTTGGAGCTTGCGATACGGTCACAAAATCCTCTTCTGCTTTCTTACAGCGAGCTGCTCTTTGAGGGTCGTTTCCTTCTCCTGAAGGGCGTTCCTCTGACTGGCGAGGTTCTCTGACGGCGTTTTACAGAGAGAAAGGCGTAACACAGCGAAGCACAACACGTATGACCGAAAGTACACTCCACACGAAGCAAGACAACTCGAAATAGTGGAGCACTGCCTGCAGGGCCAAACGCGACGTTTTCCTCACGCCCGCACGGCGCCGCGAGGACAAAAATGCAGGTTTCTGGCGTCGACTCCTTCCTCCAAGAAACGAGCCTCGATGTTTGAGAGAAAGCAGGCACACGGTTGGGAGATCTCGACTGTCGATACTGGCAGAGAGAAGAACACAGCGTCGCACCTAAAGAATCGAGTCTCTCAGAGCTTTCCGCATTCTGTACTGGGCGTGAGAAGGTGGGATTTCCCGCAGGTCCCCCGCAAATGGTCAGTTCGGCAACGTTTCCAAACCACCCGGAAAAAAGGCGGAACTCTCCGTTCGTCGGTCCGGCGGGGCTCAGAAGATCTGGATTTTGAAAGGCGCCCCGTGTGTGTGTGTGCGCGCAAGCGTGCAAGGTCTTTTCATCACGTGTTCCCACGCTCGACACAACAGAGCCTTCTGTGCTCTGTAGGTGTGTGACAAGAGGTCACCTCCTATCCCCGGAGTGTCTTTCTGGAGAGATTTCTCAACGTGTGCTCCGAAAAAAGGAGATCTGCGCATTTGCAGGACTCCGAGCGACGACGCATTGTCCTTCACTCGCTGCCGTTACCTGTCAACACTCCGGTCGAAAACGGTTTCCTGTGTATGTCGGGGATGCGCCGGCGCCATGCCACAAACGGTGGAGGCGTCGCCCCTAACCCCGCTGGACTGCTTAAGACAGCTAAACGTGTAGGAATTCAACATCCCGCCAGTATTCATGCTTGCTGGGAAGCTGGAGGCCTTCGAACTGGTGGTTTGAATACGCAAAAAACCCGTCCAGTAATAGAGTAAAAGATACCCGCTATTCTACCCTACAATATGTAAGCCTACAATGCATCTAGTGAAGCAGGGAAGGGCGTGCGAAACGTTTTCGGAGACATACCCTTCGTCTTCAGTCGCAGTTGGACCTCTTTCTGCCACAGAAAAGAAACAAGCAACATGGAGAAAACGAAATGGAAATCGTAGGAACGTTCTTCCCTCCTCTGTTGGATTTTCGGATCTTTTCTTTATCCTGCACAAAGACATGCCCTGTGATCGTGCTCCGCGACTTGTGTCGACGGTGAGGCTGATACTAACGCATCTAGGACTTCCATGTCTTTTCTTCCGAGCTACATGTGTACACGCCTACGCATGTTTGCACGCACCGAGAGAGAGGAACTGGCATATCGCTTCTCCGGAAGAAGTGAAACAGCGCCGATAAAAACCAGAATGAACTTGCGAGACCTCGCATGTGCGAAGGCTACCCAAGCTCAGACACATGAAAACAAACCTGTACATATATATGTATAAGGAACTATACAAGTGTACGCATCAAACTGTTTAAATGTGTATACGTATGTGTGCTGGTGGGTGCGTATATACACAGTCTTTGTGTCCCTTGGAATTCGGTTGTTCGGCTGTATATCCATGGATATTGGAGGTGAAAAGATGTAGAGAATTGGAATTCTGACCTTTGTGCACTCCATTTCAGCAGTCGCAGCTTCAATGAGGACTCCAAAAGACTCTCGGATTTCCTCGCGACGACCATGAAGAATGCCCTCCAGACTTTTCCTCTCCTTCTCTAGCTCGTCGATTTGGAGTTTCAACAGCCTCTCCGCGTCGGCAGAGCTCTCAATCTCGGCTTCTTTCTAACACAGAGCAGCAAGAAGCATTGCCACGTTCCCCACCGTTGCAAAAAAGTTTCAAAGGGAGTACGAAGAGAAAGGCGCTTGCAGATCCACCGAATCCTGTGCCTCGCGACAGACATCTCGAGATCTGGAGGGATCAGCTGTTCTCGCCGCGTGAGCCGTTACAGTCTTCGCTCCGTGGATACGTATGTGCTTCCGTGTTTGTGTTTGTGTCTTGCGCCGTTCCGCACACACGGCTGTCTATACAATTTTTAGTCGTGAAACTGTCAGTAACCTGTCTTGTTCAATCTTCTCTTTCTGTTCCCTCAGCGTGTTCACCCGAACCACCTGTCAACATCTTTCTGAATGCGAAAACAATAGAAACGAAGGCGCGGGTATTCCCTTGAAAACCAGCGTGAAAGCCCTCTCCGCCTCCGCATCCTCGCCGGGACCGGGGCTGTACGTACACCTCGGTGGCACGGCCGTCCCATGATTTCTGCGTTTCTTGTCTCGACACCCCATAAAACCGAGCTTTTGTGTGGTTTCCTCTGCTTTCGAGATGCACATCTGCGGTTCGCTGGCCTGCGCCTAGACTGCGACTCGCCGCTTCGCATCAATCCACCAAACTCTCAACTCGAGTGTCGTTCTGTCCTTCTCTCTGCCTCTCCGACTTGTCAGCCACAGACAAGCTCTTTTCGTGTGCTGTTGCTTATGAGGCGAGAGCGAAATGCGTGGACTTCTGATGGCCAGCAACTCGACACAGAAGCGCCGCGCTTTGCCTTTTCGAGGCACCGCCGAACGGGTTTTTCAAGTGCACGTTTTTCGTCTCCCCCTCGCTTGTGCGGTGCATGCGCGGAGCCGAAGCAACGGGTCAGTTTCACTGGTTTGTGTCTACGTGGCAAGGTGCCCGCCATAGAAGCAAAGGAACAGAAAAGCGGCTGTCTGGTCGGGTGAAGCGGCGAAGGCAACAGACTCGTGTGGGGTTTTACATCTCGCATGCTCTCCTGAAGGGCCTGGATCTCCTCGTCGTGCTCTCGCGACACCACGAGCAAACGCTCCAGCTCGCGCTTCTGCTCCTCCACATCCTGTGAGAGCGCGGCGACTCGAGAAGCAGCTGCCTGTTCCTTCGCGAGAGAGTCGAGCAGTGCCTGATGCAATTTGTAGATCTTCTGCTTGCACATGGCGACTCTAAGAACACACAGAGACGTAGAAGACGGTTGCGATGCAGCTGCGCAGGCAGCGGTCCGCCACGGAGACGGAGACACGCGCGAGAAAGAGAGAGGGCCAAGAGAGAGAACAGTCAGGTGAACTAGGGAGGGTGAAGAGGAGAGAGAGAGTGGCGAGAAGACCGCAGCGAACAGACTTCGAAAACGCAAACTCGGACCTGAAAGAGACTCGGTCGAGAATGAGAGAAGGAAACCAGAAAAACACACCTTACGATGCAAATGGGGGAAGGAGGGAAAGAAAGAACCCAACACCGCACAGAGTCAAAACCGTGCGAAGGAACCGGCGACCGCCAGGTGCTCCCGCCACAGACGAGGAGGCATTTGCTGCTGTGTTTGGTTCTCTTTTGACTTCTTAATCGCTCTGTGGGTCTCGTTCTGGAGATACCACGGAAGAACTGAGAATAGAAACGGAGTGTGGCCGATTCAAATGCTTCGGCGGAAAACGTGCGTCCTGTCCACGAAAACCCGAACTAGTTGTGCGGGATAAACACTTCGGATGATGCAGTTTTGCGTCCCTCTCCGCGGAAGGGAAACGAAACAGGAGACAACGCGAGGCCAAAGCGAGGCTCTCTAAGACTCACTCCGTCTTTCCTACTTTTCCTTCCTCGCAAAGTTTATCTAGGATGTTAAAAATAACTTCGCGCTCAACATCTTCGCTTCTGTCGTGTTCTGCCTCATGATGTCCATCCCTTTCTTGTCTTCTCTGTATCGACTTCGTTTCTCCCTCGCTATGCCCGCATGCCCACTGCTCTGTCTCTTCCTCAGCTCGTATGTTTTCGCTAGGCCCTCTCGGAGACACTTGCTGCCTTTCCACCGCACCTTGTCCCCCCTCCTGCTCGACCTCCCTGACGGCTGGCGACTCCATCTCTCTGGTTCCTTCTGCTCCGTAGCCTTTTTCTTCCGCTTCCCAGAGATATCTGGTGCTTGTCGTCTCTCGACAGAGCACCTGGCGGTGTATGTACACCTGCGCCCGGGTCCGCCTCCCTCCGATTCGCCTGTGGCTCTTCTTTTGCGTTTTGCTGGTCTGGCTCTGCGTTGTCAAACAAAGGAAAACGCCTACCAGGTAAAGTGGAATTTCATTTCACCTCTCTACAGACACCTGTCTCTGAAGCAGGCACGGCATCAGGATCCATATCTCCACTCCCAGACGAAGCGAGAAGAGAAGGTGGAGTGTGTCTACCAAAAAGGAAACAGGACAGTGTTGACGCAAGGAAAGAAATGAAGTGCGAAAACGTGACAATGGAAGACGCGAAAGCAACGAAGAGAGTGCACGTGGATGTGACTGATTTTAAACGCCTGGTCGCACGGCACGACGAAGAAGAACGGATGTGAGAAGAAAGCGGAGACAAGAGCCAAGGACCGCCAACGTGCGAAAAAATAGAGAGCAAAAGGTGGAGAAATCAACGGCGCACAGGTCTCCACTGGCGACGAGGCCTTCTTTCGTGAGGCACCTCTCGTCGGCACACGCGCGATCGAACAGGGGAGATTAAGAACGGGCAAGAATCAAAGTTGCCGAGACACGGGGAAAAGGAAACAAAGAACTGCGTCTGCCCGGTCGGAGACGCCGTACGAAGAAGAGATTAGGGACAGGAAACACGTAATCAGAGGGCAAAGAAGACGAGAGAGGCCATTTTGGGGCGGAGCAGACGGGCCCCGCCGCTGAAACGAAATCTGCAAAGAGGACGAACATATGCGGCTAAAAGAGGGACAGCATCATCCTCTCGCTCCCCGGTTTCTGGAGCGTTTCACGCCACAGAATGTGAGAGAAGAAGAGCAAGGCTGCCGCCCGCGCATGCCCTGGGAGCCCCCCAACGTCTGCAGTTTTTTTGCAGAGATCTTGCCAAGCCTGTCCTCTCCACGACCTGCGCGATGTTGTTGCACCAAAAATCTCTCTGAACGGGACTGGTGAGAGGAGGTGGAAAACGACGGAGACGGAGGAGAAACAGGAGACAGGAGAAACCGAGCGAAGGACTGCATGCTGAGTTTTCCTTGGCTGAATTGGAAATCCCTACGCTGATAGGCAGCTGCATTGCACCGCAACAGCTGAGGCTGCGACGATCGCTGAGGTGTACATACACCACAGAGAAGACGGCTCGCTTTTTGCAGTGTACATACACCTCAACGGAGGTTGCGGTGTGTGCTGGGGTAGGTTTGGCACCTCGACACGAGGGGATCTTTCTCACCCCCTCAGGCTGATGCACAGGCACGCCTACCCGGATCCGCCTCGTTCCTCGCCATTTCAAACAGTGGGAAATCTGTCCTTTCCAGGAAACGCGTTTTTGGTGGATGTGTGTGACAAGATTCCCGTGGCCTAGCTGCCGCCGCGGCCGCACAGGACCAGCTGCTCAGGGCGCGGCAGAGCAACCGAGGGCGTGGGCCCCCTTTCCCCTCAAAAAATCAACCGCTGAGGCAGCCAAGCGGAAGAAAGCGACGCGAAGAAGGCCGGAGAGGAAGGAAGGAAAGAAATGGAGGAAAGAGAAAAGAAACCTCAGCCTTTTCTGGGGGGCCCGGCGCATTGAAAGCTTGCTACTCACACACACACATCTAGCCGGCAACCGCGAGAAAGGGACAAGAGCTAGTTCAGTGAAGGTGCTTGTTTTCGGCAATGTGTGGAAAGAAGAGGCAAGCAACACAGAAAAGAGGGGAGACGGACGAAGTTTCGGGAAAATTCCGCTGAGTGTGCGGCGTTTGTGATGAAAAACTCTGTGGCGCTTCTGCCACGGAGAAAAGAGTCACCCGGGCGCGGACGGCGGGCGCCCGTCACGTTTGCATGCTCTCTTTCGGTGTCTTCACAGCTAGGCCATGACTTTTCTTCTCTGTTTTGCCTCTCCATATTTTCCCAAAATCTGTTGCGTCGACCTCCTGTCGGTCCACAGGAGAGGAGCCGCCAGAGGGGACCTAGGATCCTCTCTGTTGCCGCCGATTTTCGCGTTTTTTCTCGCTTCCTCTCTGCCGTGTATCCCAGCCGACAGCGAGGATCCGAGTCGCTGGAAACTCCCGTCTTCTCCGACTTTATTCGCCTCGTTTTGTGTGCTGTCGACGTTCTGGCGCTTTGCATGCAGTTTGAAATCGCATTCCGGACCCCCGGCCTCCCTCGCCTGTCGTCGTGCTGAGGTGCCAGCTCTCTATAACCCTGTGTCTCGCTGTCTGGGTCGACTGGCGTTTTCCCCTTTCTTGCTCTGCTTACGAGTTCTTGTCTCCGCTTTCTCTTTCCTTCGTTCTGTGTCCTCGCTGTTTCTCTCCTCTGCCTCTTCCACCTCCTGCTCACCGCCCTCGCCCCGCTCTGCTTGCCCTCCGCGCGTCTCCTCTCTGTCTCTCTCCAACGCGGGCTGTCTTCCGAGGATGAGTCTCTCTTCTCTTCTTCTCTCCTTCTCTGACTGCGCCCTGTCCCTCCCTTCTTTCCCCACCGGCGCGTCTGCGGAGCCTTCCACGATGTCCCGCGCGGTGTAGGTACACCCCAAACCATGGCTCCGGCCGGGGCGAGTTCGTCGCCTCCTCCTGGAGGCGGGAGAGAGAAGGCGCCTCCCGCCTCTTCTCTGTCTCGGTCTGAGCAGCTGGTCTTTGACGTCAAGGCCGCCGCTGCCTGGACGCTGCTGCACGAAGAATTTATTTCCCATCTTCGGCGCTTCTCCGATGACCTCCGCGCCCTGCACACAAAGGGCCTGGCCATCGCCTCCGAGGTCTCCTCTGTCTCCTCGCCCCAGAAGGGCGATTCGGCCCTCGTCGCTCGACCCGAGGGTCTGAGCGCTGCGCTTTCCCGCTCGTTGTCTTCTTTCCTCTCTCTCTGCCTCGCCGAAGCGAATCAAGCAGATAGGCTCGCCACGCGTCTAAAGGCGGAAGTGACCACGCCCGTCGAGGCGGTTCTCGAGAAGACGCAGGACGAGAAGTCGGAGAAGGAGAACGAACCGGCTCAGAGAGAGGCCTCGCCTGCACAGCGAAACGCAGGAGATGGAAAGACTCCCGCACTCGCTGATGGCGGGGCCGCAAGCGCCGAGGTGCAAAAAGCTGCAAAGAAACTGCAACTTGCCCACGAAGAACTGAAAGTGAGGAACAACATCTGAAATTACACCACACACATGAAGATGAAGTCAAAGGCATCAATGTGTATATGTGTGGAACTGTCTATCTGCAATCATCTCTATTAATGCATCTGTCTCTCTCTCCATTTGTATGTATCTATATCTATATCCAGGGGACACGGCTGTCTATCGTTGTCTGTCGAGTACATCTAACACCGATCTGCATCCGTGTCGCTCTATCGACATGTCATGTATCTGTGCCTCTCTATCTGCCTTGGCGGCTTCGGTGAGAGAGACCGTGGATGAAACGCTTGGAGTGTTAGTCGGGAGAAGAGGGTCAACTGCGATGACCGTCTACACTTTAGGGCGATACCTTTGGGCGTCTGCCGTGGGAGGGCGGATCGGGAGACTCGGGGACAGTTCGAGGCGACGCATGCCAGGGAGGCGACGCATGCAAGGCGAGTTTCGGAGCGAGTGTCTCTTCTGCGTTTTGCACCCAGAAATCGGAGGAGAGCCTGAAGGAGCTCGTGAGCCTCTTTGGCTCTTCGGTGGCGCCGCGCCTGCTGCAGAAAGCCGAGGAACGCGTGGACCGCGCGAAACGGCTGCATGCAACGGCGGAAGCCGACTACCGGAACGTCGTGCGTACGCATGCCCCCCCCGGCGCCCAGGGACGTGAAGAAAAGCCGGATGCCCTCCTGGTGCCTCGAAAGCGACAGGAGTGAGGAAAGACTGAAAAAGGATTCTAAGACTCCCTCCTCTGCGCCCGAATTCCCGTCTGTGTGCGAGACAGTGAACAGTGCGAGGCAGTGAGGACACTGTTGCAGCCTTCGCCCCCTTTCTCAACGCCAGTGGCTCTTACGCCTGGGCCTCCTGCAGCCTCTAAGTGTAGATACACGAGGAACGCGAGCGAGACAGAGATATAGAGAGATGGAGGGACGTAGAGCAAGACAGAGTTAGAGAGAATGAGGGAGACAGATAGAGGGCGAGGCTTGTACTTGCGTCGCGGGACCCAGTGTGTTTGAAAGCTGCGTCGTTGTCCTTTTTTTGGACTTTCGTCGCGTTATAAACAGGACTTTCTCTCTAGGTGTATGTGCATGCATGCATTATATTCCTAGGTCCTCAGAACTGTGCGTGTCTGTGCTTGTGTGTGGGCTTGGGAATATCTGTATACACTGTCTTTTGTGTACGGACACCGCTTTGTCGCCGATGCTTCTTGTGTGCTGTCTCTCAGTCCCTGCTCCTGGCTAACTTCGCTTGTCCACGCTCGTCCCGCCGACGCCTTGGGAGGCTTCGTCGTCGCCGCAGCCTCTGGCGACAAGCAAGCGCTCGTTTTCTCTTCTTCTCTAGGCACTGCAGCTGTTGTCGCGCTCCGTGCCTCAGCCACGGTGCGAAGAAAGCAGAAAACTTCCTGTCGCGTTGTGTGGAGAGAGGCCTTCCCTCGGGCCTTGTCCGTGCTCAAAGTTCGTTCTTCAGACGGATTCGAGAGCCTCTCGATTATCATAAATTGCTGTAGCGGTGCATGGATTCATATCTTGAGCATCCAAGACATCTCGATGCATAGATAGATCTTTGAGTGCATACATTTCCAGAGGCTGAAATCTATTTGCATAGGTGTCTGTCTACACGAAAGTATATGCCTGCAGATCTCTTGACATCTCTGTACGTGCGCGAGCGTCGTTTTCTAGTGGGTGTTTTGAGCTGTGGTTTGCTCGGTTCTTTCTTCGCAGTGTTTTCTGGACTGCACGCGAGATTGCCTTCTCGGCCGCCTGCCGTTCGTCAAGCAGGCGGACGAAGCTTCGCGTGAGATCGCTGTCCTGGCAAAGTTGAAGAGACAGCCCTCGGAAATCTCGCAACCTCTTCTTTCCGTCGAGGTCGAGAACCGCATGCGACGAGACGTTGGCTTGGCGCCTCTTGAAGACGGAACAGAATCGAACGGCGAGATAGAAGCGGATGAGGCAGGTACGCGGAGAGACTCCCGAGAGGGCGTTCTGATGACCTTTTTGTTTGGCGATGCCCAGCTCTTCAAGCGTTTGGCTCTCTTGATTTGTTTCTCCGCGGTTTGAGTTTTCTCTCCTTCTTTTGACCCGTGCACAGAGCTTTCCCTCTCGTTCTTCCCTCTTTCCTGTTCTTTTCTCTTTCTTGTTCTTCTCTTTCCTGTTCTTTTCTCTCTTCCTTGTTCTCCCTTTCTCTCGTGTTGCGGATTCCACGAGGGATGACTGCCTCGTTGGTTCTGAGGCGCTTGCGTCTTTTCCAGGTCGCTTGACACTGAAGAATCTCCTGAAGGAGAGAGAGACGGAGTTAGAAAGTGAGAAGGAGCAGCGGCGCGCGTTGCAGCGAGAGCGAGACGCGCTCCAGGAGACGTCACATGCACTCCGCATTCGCGAGGCCTCGCGAGCGAACGAAGCTGAGCACCTGAAGAAGGAGGTGGAGAGGCTGCGCTCGCTGCTGGACCTCGAGACAGGGCGGAGAGTGGAGGGCGATAGATGGCGCGAAAGAGAGGAGGAAAAGCGGAGGAAAGTAGACCCCCAGGCTTGCCTGGAAGCTCGCGAAGTCGCTTCGAGGCAGGGGGGGGGCGGAGGGGAGCCGTGGAGGAAGGCGATAGATGAGGAGCTCGGCTGTGGCGAGGAAGAGGCCCGGACTCCGGCCTCAGTCGCACAGTCCAGGCATCCACGGCTCCCCGAAGACTCGACGTCGCCGCAACGCTTCTCATCGGAAACGGGACACGAGCGAGGCGAGACATGCGCGGGAGCGACTTCTCGTCCTGTGTCCGGCATTTCTTCTCTCACTTCCCTCAACCAAGACCCGTCCCCACTGCCCCGGGCAGAGATCGAACAATCAGGTTCCCGCAAACACGCGCAGAGCACCGAGGACACGCGGGGTGTGGAGGCCTTGGAGTCTCAGCTCGGATGGCTCAGATCTCAACTTTTGTACGAAACCTATCTTTTGTCTCTTCGACGGCTTCCGTCGCCCCTTCTGCTCTACCACTGCTCTTCGGGCGCGCTTCTCGCTCGGGCCCTCGACTCGGGGCAGTTCGCGCGGGGCTTCTCTGCCGGCCGTCTCCAGTCGGAGACAGCGGTGTCTCCCCTGTCTCCGCCTGGCCCGCGGCCCCGCGCCGTCGAGTTGCCGGCTCTTCCCGCGCGAGACGGCCCCACAGGCGCGAGACCTCGCTTCTCGCCGGGGTCGTGGGCGCGCTCTGTCTCCTTTTCGTCTTTCTCCACGCGTCCAGCTTCCACGTCCTCTACCTTCGCCCCGGAACTTGCCGACGCGCGACTCTCCCTTGCCTGGGAACACCGGAGCTTCCCGAATTTCCTCGCTTTGCTCGTCGAGGGCCTCGCGGCCTCTGCGCTGCCGCCGGCGCTGTACGAGTGCTGCAGACTCTCGGCGCTGTCCGTGCTCGAGGCCGACGGAAGACGCGGGAGGGTCCTGGGGGGACGAGACGGCCGGGCCGAGCCGGCGCAGCGCGTCTCGATTTTTCAGGTGCAGCAGGCGCGGGAGACGCACCAGCGCCGCGCAGGCCGCGTCAAGAGCCGCACGGCCTTTGCGGAGGAAGACCTCCAGATGCTCGCCTACGAGCTCCTCCTCCTCTGCGCCCATCAGCACAGCCAGTACGCCGCCTTCGCTTCCCTCGTCGCCGAGACGGACGGCGAGAGCGAGGGCGACGGCGAGAGGAGAGGCAAGGACCGGTCCCCGCGCGCGGGCACGGCCTCGAGCACTGGGAAGCGCGGCGCTTCTGCGGAGGCGAAACCTGCAGAGAAGTCGCCAGGCGAGGGCCGCACCCTCCTCGCGAGGAGACGGACGGGCCAGGGCGCGGGGGAAAGAGCGCCTCTGTCTTGTGAGGACTCACGAAGGACCACGGCGGGCGACGGGGCGAGTTCGCAGAGGCGACTCAGCGCGCGCTCCACGCGCAGGAGCGTCTTCCTCTTGCCTTTCTCGCGGGGTACCTCGGAAGTGCAGTCGCGTCAGGCGTCGCCCGCGGGGGAGACGTCCCCGGGCCGAGAGGGCCGTGGAGAGGCGAGAGGAGCGAGGCGAGGAAGCGACGCAGACCAGAGAGAGGAGGTCTCGGGCTCTCAGCAGCAGGCTTCCCAGCTTCGGTGCGGCCGACAGCTGGAGAACGCAAAAACCGCGGGGGCCGTGGCGACCTCTCGGAGACACCTGTCTCCTGAAGGCCTCGCGCCATTTGGTATCTCCGTTGAGGCGTGGCTGCGGCAGACAGGCGTCTCGCCTGGCGCCTGCGAGGGCGTCGTCGGCCTGCGGAGCGGGGCGTCTGCTCGCGACCGCAAAAGGCTTGAAGGCGGTGAAGAGGGCCGAGCCGGAGCGACAGCCAGAGAGACAAGAAACGCCCGGTCGAGGCCGCTTCTTCAAGGTCGCCAGAAGGAGGCGCTGACCACTTGGTTGGCGCCTGATCCGCCGCTGCTCCTTGCGAATGTGAAGTTGCTGCGCCAGCTTTTGGTGCTCGCGCGAGTCGCCTTCCAGATTCCAAGCAGCGGCAGCAACAAACTCTTGCGGCTCCTCGTCCCCGCGGCAGACTGTCTCTGGGCCCCGGGAAACCGGACGAGTTTGCATCCCTGCGACCTCCGCTTTCGCGTCGCTCGACTCAGCGAGGCTTGGCAGGTGAGCTTCAAAAGAGGCAAAGAACAGGGGACGAAAAGAAGATGGAAAAGAGGCTGGAGAAGAAGGCAGGGGAGACTGTGCGCAGCGGCGCTGTGCCTCGTTGGTTCGCTTTCGTCACACGCGCTTCAACTCGTGAACGGTCTGGAGGGCGTGTGGTGGGGTGAGGAAACGACGGGGAAGGAGCGACCTCGGCACAGAAGCAAGGAAAGGGCTAAAAAGGAGGGTTTTCCTTTGGGTTTTTCCGACTGTGAGGACTGGCATCGCCGGCAGAGGTACCACGAGAGTGTCCATTCGCAGGAAAGCGGCCGAGAAGCTGAGGAGACGGCCGAAGGGATCGGAGAAGCTCGGGAACTTCCGAGAAGACGACTTTCCTCCCAGTTTTGTCCTGTTCGCTTCTCCGTGCCTCGGCCGTGTTTGCTTTCGTTAAAGACCTTTCTTTCTCTGATGCTTTGTGCTGGGTCTGCGTAGCTGGCGTCGGCGCCTGCGTCGGCTGCTTCGACCGTCTCTCCGCAGGAAGTCGAGAGGCGCACGTTGCGGAGCCGCGACGAGGAGACGTCGCTGACGTTCGTTCATCCCCGGAAGAAGAAGAGAGACCAGCTGCTGCGGTTTGGGGCAAAACTCCCGTTTGCGCAGAGACATGGGGGACCAGGGGGCGAGGAGGCCCCAGCGCCTGCAGACTCGCGCCGCGTGACGTTCCTGTCCCCTGGAGCGCCGGAGACAAACGGAGACAGTCGCAGCGTGGCCTCGCACTCGTCCTGGCCCTCTGCGCCTGAGGGCTCCGGCAGAGGCAGCGGCGACGGCGCGTCTCTAGGAGGCAGGCATCTCAGCAGAGAGAAGGAAGAGAAGACAGGGAAGAAGGAAGATAAGACAGGGAAGAAGGACGAGAAGAAGGGGAAGAAGGACGAGAAGAAGGGGAAGAAGGACGAGAAGAAAGAAGAACCCCGGACAGGGATGAAGACCGCACTGAAACGCTTCAACGCACAGGCGACAAAGAGTGTTCTGGGCGGGGTTGGTGGCCCGCCGGGGCATTTGCTTAGGGGACCCCACAGCGAGAAGCCCGGAAGAGGCCCCGCGGAGACACACCGCGCGCAGGCGCAGGTTCGCCCTTGCCCACATGATTTGCCGCCGGTTGAAGGCGGCTTCACGCTGTTTGGCGAGCGGTCGCGAGGTGAGCGTGCAGAAGCGAGCGAGGGAGAGAAAGGCGTGAAAACGGGCGACGCAGGTTCGCAGCCTGGAGGCCACGAATCGAAGAGTGGCCAAGGCGAGAGGGCGTCGGGCCAGGGCGCGGGCCGTGGAGACAGATTTGCCGAGTTCCCGAGCGCGTTTTCGCCTTCGTCTTTCGCGTTCGATCCCGTTTACAAGGCCTTCGTCAAGAGGCAGCTTCAGCTGCTCTACGTCGCCACTCTGCTCCGATTCACGCGGTTCTTCCGCTTCTTCTTTGGGCCGGCCCTGGAGGCGACGCGACACTGCGGGGAGCCCCCACTGTCCCCCGACCTGTTCCGCCATTCACCGTCTCCTTCGCTCTCGGCCTCGTCTCCGCCATCGGGAGGCCAAGAGGGTGCGCGGTGGGGCGGACCGGCAGCGCAGCGAGCGCGGCCCCTACACCCCGCTGCCTCCGCGGCTTTCTTCTCTTCGATTGCTCACAGTCTCCGGCAGAGAACGCGACAGGCGCGCTGCGGTGCCCGGGAGCCCGCGCCCCACGGACCCGACGGTCCGGGGGAGGCGGCCGACGAGGCCTTCTTCGGGGACGACGTCTTCTCTTCCTATCGCCCGCCACCACTCTTCACCTCCCTGTACACGCGGGCGGAAGGCAGCGACGAGCGCTCGGCTCTGCTCTTCTTCATCCTCTGTTTGCTTTGCCAGGACACCCCGCCAGAGGCGCCGTTCTGGACGTACGGCGAAGACGGCGAAGACGGAGGTCGCGGGCGACACTCGGGCGGAGCTTCCGAGCCTCCTGCTCGGCTGCGCGTCCCACTGGAAGATCTCTCGGACGCGTTGGCCTCTGCAGCCTCTCTCGCGCTGCTCCCTCTCAGGCAACTGTCCACGTTTTACCACATTTTCCTCTATCTCCTGGAGCTGGATCGGCTCCTGAGTCCCCCGGCCTCGCGAGGAGCCCCGCCGTGCGGCGCGTGGGGAGACCACTCAGTCGAGGTCGAGGTGTTGGAGATCGACGTGCAAGTGCTGAGCGAGCGAGGCCGAGAAGAAATGAAGCGAGAGGCGAGGGAGAGAGAGCGCCGCGGAGGCGATTCGCTCCAGGAAGAAGACACTGTCTGGGAGATGCGGTGCACACGCAGAAGCCGAAACGGCCCGGAAATGCTCCAGAGACTTCTCTTCATGATGACTGCATGCGCAGATCTCGACTCGGCGATTCGCATTGCCCTCGCCAGACGGTGGGAGGCGAGACAGGGACCGGAGGCCCAGAGAGACGGGCGCGGAGGGGACGCCTGCGGAAACAGCCTGCATGCAGACAGTGAAAAGAAGCTCTTCCTGGACCTGCCGCCAAGACGACCAGGTGGCGGCGAAACGAGCGACGGTGAGCAAGAGGGCTGAGCCCGCGTTTCGCGCTCGGAGGAAGCTTCATCTTCTTTGCGGTTATGCCAATCACGTTTTACCGTGTGGATGCCGACTACCCATCGAAAGCCGTGCTTGTTCTTTCTCGTTTTCGTTTGCCGGCGTGCCTTCACGCTGGGGGGCGGATCTCTCTGAAGGGAGTCAAGGAAGGATATCTGGATTCTTCGCAGCTCCATGTGGAGTTCTTTTCATCGCGCGACGTTCTGCCCTCAAGATCTCGAATCCTTCGCCAACCCCCCGTTCGCCGCACGCTGTCCTCGTCTCCGACTGTGCTCGCCCTTCCTTTGTCCTTCCTTCCGCTCTTCTCCCTGTTTCCCTCTTCTCTCTGCTTCTCGTGTTCCTCTCTTCTCTTTGTTCTCTGTGCGTGCCTCTCCCTACTCACACCAGTGTGTCAGGTTCTTTCCGGTATCCTAGCATTTTTGCTTCCCTCATCGTTGCTCGACTTTTCTCCCCCTTTTCTTTCAGGCACGAGCGTCGGTTTCTGTTCAGATTCCGAGTGCAGCGCCGTTCTCGCCTCCGACGTCGAGAGAGACGGCGCGGGCTCCCAGTCCGCTGCGAAGTTCCGGCAGCGCACGCCGTCGCGTTTCTTCCGCCGCTCCAGAAGTGCTCGCGGGCTGTCCCTCGGAGGTACCTCCGCGCCTTCTGCGGAGTCCGAGTGTGAAGGCGGCGCTGTCCCCGCGGGGAGCAAAGAGGCGGAGGAGCTGAGGCGCGAGGACGGTCGCCCGCCGCTTCCCCACTCGTCCAGCGCGCGGTTTGCGCGGTCGCGGCAAAAAAGCACTGGCTCCCGACGCCTGCGCAGGGGCGAGGAGGCGCGGGGCGACCCGCCGGACTCGAGAGCCGTTTCCGACCTTCTCAGCCTGCCGCGAGAGCCGCTTCTCGCGGCGTTCTGGGCGCTGGATGTTCCGCTCCTCCTCTCGTTGCTTCTGCTCCTCTCCAAGTGCTGCCTAGACAGACGAAACGCCTCGGGGCTCCACGTCGACGCACCCGTTCTGGCCCAGGGCCTCGTCCTCGTCTCGCAAGCTGCGCAGCTCGGCGTCGACCCCACAGCTATCTCCGACCGCGAAGAGACATGGAGACAGGGCCGCGGAGACTCCGCTGGCCTCTCGGCGGCGCGCGACTCGGGCGCCGAGGCGGGAGGCGAAGGGAAAGGGGTCGATGTCGATCCGCCCACGCTCTTCAGCTTGCGCGAGGCCGGGCGAGCTGGTGGGGGTCTCCTCCCGCTCTCGCTCCAGTCGGCTGCGCTTCTCCTCGCGGCCTGCGCCTGGCAAAACGCAGCGCCCTCCCTGCCAGAGGTCGACTGGTTCTACCGCGACAGCGGCGAGTGGAGACGCGCAGAAGCCGAGGGAGAGGTCGAGGGCAGTGAGCAGACGGACGGTGCGACGCGTCGCTCTGCCTCGCCGGGCCCACTTCCGGCACTGCATGCGTCGCCCCGATCGCCTGCCACGTCCCCCCTTCGCGGAGCGCCGACGCAAGGCGACCTCCGACCGGGATCGATTGGGCCCTCTGGGGCCGCGCCTTCTTCCGACGGTGTGGGAGGGGAGGCCGCAGACGGCGCGCCGACGTCTCCGGCGGGTGCGTCTCTGCAGAAGAAGGCCGAGAGTCTGGGGCTTGGGCGCGTGGGGTCTTTGGGCCTTCCTGAGATTCGACAGGCCGAGCTGCTGGGCGAGCTGCGAGTGGCGAGGCGCGGACCAGGCAGCGCTGATGGATCTCGGGATGGCGCGCCGCTCGTTCTGCAGGACGCCGTCGACGAGGCTTTCGCGCCCATAGGCCATGAGGTCGTGGAGGCTGTCTCCGAGATTCTCTGCGCCTTTCCGAACTTCCTGAAGAAACCGTTCGTGGAAACTGAAGTCGAGCCGCCTGCGCTCGTCCTCGCGGGCTCGCGGAGCCGCCCTGGGACCCCGGCAGGGTCGCCCCAGCCGCTGGCTTTGGAGCCCGACGGTCCCGAAGGAGACGCGGACGGCGCGGGACGCGGGCCGGATGCGGGCGAAGCGCCTCGGGGCCCGGCGGGTGGGGGCGGGCTGGCCGCCTCGAAGGTCGGAGAGAAAACCGGAGACTCGGAAGGCAAGCTGCTCAGACGCGGCTTCTCTCGGAAGAGCTTTTTTGGCTCGGCCCCGTCCAGCCTTCCGGGCCTTCGCGTGGTCCCTGCAGAAGGCGGAACGGGCGGGGCGGGAGCGGAGAAGATCCGCCTCGAGTCGCCTCGGACGCAGCCGCTGGGCGGGACCGAAGGCGACCCTCAGAAGGCCGCTCGGAGCCGGTCGGTCTTGCTCCTGGCCCGGAACCGGCGCAAGTCCGGCGCGCCCTCGGGCGATGGAGCCCAAGGAGCCGGTGCGGGAGCCCACTCGAGGCCCGACGCGGGAGAGCTGCGGGCTGGAGGGCGCAAGGCTTTGGAGACAGTCGCGACGGACGAGCCGGGCGACGACTGGGCCTTGCACAAGAAGAGGGCGCTCCGGCTCGTCGAGGAGACGCCTCTCAGTTGGTTCGCAGTTGTTTACGAGAAGCGAGGACAGAGCCAGAGCCAGTTCGTCACGCAGCTCGCCGCGGGAACAGGCGACGGGATGCATGCAGACCCACTCGTTCTCTCTAAAGAAGGAAGCGACGGACAGAAGGGGTGCCCAGGGGACGAGCAAAGCGGTGTGACGGCAGGAAGGACATGTTTCTACTATGAGGCAGCCGAACGGCGCAACTTTGTTCAAGTCTTGAAGGCGGCCGGCTGGTTCGGGGGGGACTGGTGGACTGTGGACGAGACGCAGCTCGGCGCCCGGAGGCGCGGAGACCCGTGGGGACAAGGTGAGATGGAAAGGCCCTGCGAGAACGAAAACGCCTCGCCAAATTCTGCAGTCTGCACGGTGACTCTGTTTCGTTTTGCCGCCCTCTCGATCCACCTCAACACCCCACCACACCTGAAGCCCCGCGTGCACCGCCGTGTCCTGGGTTTGTTCGCTCTCATGTTTTCCACGCAAAAACGCCGCTTCCCCGAAACCGCGTCCCTGCCCTTGTTTCCTCCCATTTCTGTCACCTTTGGTATTTTCCCTCCGGGACTGGTTCGCCCTCGCGTGCCGAGGCTGTCCCGTAACTCGCGTGTCTCCGTTTTTGCTTCTCTTTTTTCGCAGTTCTTCGGCGGTCGTCGTCCAGTCGCCGCTTTTTCTTTCTCTCCCCGGCGCTTCCGTCCCGCGTGGAGCTCCAGCAGGAAGAAGCCGCGGCGAGTCAGCTCTTGACGCTCTTTTTCCTTCTGCTCCTCCACGGCCAACTCCAGGACTACCGCCGCTTCTTCGAGCCGGCGCTTCTCGCACGCGTCCTGCACTTGTGGCGGAGCCTCATCCTCCTGCTGCTCCAGCAAGTCGAGCAATTCGCGCTCGCCTCCCAGGCTTCGCCCCGGGCCGCTCTCCCTGTCTCCTGTTTCTCGCCCCACGCGGCCGGCGCCGCGAGCTGCGCAGCCTTCATGGTCCCCCCTGCGGCCCTCGCCCCGGCCGCGGCGGGCCCGACGCTGTGTCGCTCGGCCTCCGGAAAGGCGCTCGGCAAGTCCTCCGGTGTTGGCGGGTTGTCGTTTCAGGAAACGAGCCTCGACGTCCAGCCGTGTCTCTTGGATTGGCGCCGCTTGGACGCCGAACAGCTTGCGCAGTGGCAGGCTGGGGTGGAGACACGGTTTGCGGTGATGCTTCGGATTTCGCGGGAACGCGGGAAATCCTTCATCGCTTTGCGAGGCGAGCGCACCGGGAAAGAAGAGGACTCGCCGCCGGGGCGGTCGACGCTCCGAGAGAGTTCGCGGCGCCGCGACCGCGAGGGCCGAGACCGCGACCACGGAGACGAGGGCCGAGACCCCACACCCCGCGGAGACGGCGAGGCCGAGGAGACTCAGGCCCCGTCGCCCCCGGCTCGGGGCAGGGGTCCGTCGGCGCGGCACTTTGCCTTCTTCTCGCCGCCCGCAGGGCTGCGTTCTCGATTTCCGTTCTTCGCGCCAGGGGGAGGCGGCGCGGGCGACGCCCAGACGGCCGCGCCCGACGAGCTTCCAGGCGACTTGCTGCGTCAAGACGAGCACAGTCTCCGTCTCTCGCTGGTTCTCCGCGGGCCGTCGATCCTCGAAGACACGTTGCGCTGCTTCGTCTACCAGTCGCTCGCGCGCTCGGCGAGTCGCGAGTTCCGCGGAGCGTTTGCGGCTCTCGAGGCCTACCGCGCGAACCAGCGCGGAGCCCGCGGGTACTCGGAGCGGGCGAAGGAGTGGAAACGCACGACCGACGCCGCAGTCCCTGCTGACCTGCTGCGGTTGTGCGAGCAGGAACAAGACGCTCTCCTGGACCACGTCGTTGCGAGTCTCCGCGCGTTTCTGTCGCACCTCCGCGCCGAGCTCCTCCTGTACGCCCCCGCCTTCGACGCACAGCTTCCTCTGCGAAACGAATTCGCCTTCATTCTCCTCTCCGCCGCACGCCTGCTGATCGCGGCCTTGCTCGCCGAGGTTCTGCGCACCGCCGTCTGGGCAGGGACGGGCGGCGAGGTCGAACTCCTCCCCGCCAAGGGTGGTGCAGAACTCCTCGAGGTTCTTGGGCGAATTCGAGAAACTCAGCAAAGAGGTGAGCATATTTTGGGTAACGCAGGCAGGCAGTGGGGAGGGGACAGGAGGGAGAAACGGGGAGGGGACCGAGGAGGTATGCCGGGAACGGGCTTCCAAAGATCTTCCAGCAACCTCAGAAAGGCGGCTTCCACATGCGCGCTTCGTAGGAGATCTTCTCCCGACCGGCCAACGGTTGTTTTCGGGCAAAGCCTCCAGATTTTTCGGTCTTTCCGTCGCGGCCCCGTTTCTGTTCCGGCCCCTTGGCCCGTTTTTCCCCTTGGTCTTTCGCTTTTTTCGCAGTGGTCTGGTGCGTGTGGGTCTCCGGTGTGTGTCTCTGGATTTCCGGCGTCTTCTCGTCCCTCTCTTCTTCAGGTGACTTTAAGCCGCGTGACGGCGCTCGCGCCTCTCGCCGTCCCGCCGCTCCTGCCGCCGCTAGCGCCCGCCTTCCTCTCCTCGATCTCGGTGCGTCTGAACTCCTTCTCGTCGACGCTCCTCTCCTTCCTGGAAAAAGACACCTTCGTCCCCGTGAACCCGCCGGAGAGCGGCTACAGCGAGAAGGCCGCCGACTGCTGGCATGTGATCTTCAACCTCGCGGCTGCGGTTTTGGAGAACCCGGCGCCGATAGACTGGTAAAACGGCCGGAAACTGCGGCCCCCGAAAAAGGGAAGAGGGGAGAAAAGACGGGAGGAGAAGGGAAAGACAGGAGGGAACGAAAAGGCGGTTAAAAAGGAGAAAAACGGGGAGGAGGAAAGAATGGAAAGAAGGTAGGAAAAGGAAAGCAGGCAGAAGAAGGAAAGAAGGTCGATGGACAAGGAGAGTCGAGACGCGAGAGAGTCGTAGAACCTGACCGTCGTTAGTGCCATGCAAAATCCTTTCACTGGAGATGAAAACGGGAACGGCGTCGGCGGATCTCCTCACAATGCGTGAGCAACGCTGGGACCGTCCCCTTCCTCTCTGCTGTGTTTTGCGAGGAGAAAGCGAAGCGTTTTGAAAAGAGAGAAAAGTCTGAGGCCTCACACAGCCGTAGAGAAGGCGCCCGGTTGGAGCATTGCCCCTCACGCTTCTTTTTTTGGGGCTTTGTGTCTCCTGCGGCGAACCTGCTGCGCCCTCCTTTTTGCATGCAAACGCCGCTCCTTCTGGAAGGGGGAAATCAACCCAAGAGAGACAGCCGACACGTGGCTAGATCACCGGATTCCTGTATCCCCCAGCCTCCCCCCGAGGCTGGCACATTTTCTCTTCCACGTGCTTTTCTGGATATCAGGGCGCTGTGTGCAGAAATGGGGTTGGGCCCCGTCTGGGCGCAAACTGTGTGTGTGGTTTCCTGTCTGTGGTTTCCGCGTTCGCAGGGTGCTGCCGCATTTCCTCAAGTTTCTGCGTTCCTTCTTCGTCTCCTTTTCTTCCTTCTGCGCCCTGTCGCCCGCGGAGGCGGAGGAGACACCTTCCTCGGCCCTCCTTCTGCCTCTCCTCGCAGTCGAGCAGAGACAGCTGAAGAATCTCCTGACTTTGCTGGAGCCCGAGGGCCGGAAAGCTCTGAAGGTTGATGCGTCCTTGCAGTCCGCGGCGATGCTTGCTCTGGCCTCCATGGGCGAGGGCGGAGGCGACAAGAAGAAGAAATCTCCTCTGACGTAAGAGGAGAGCAAGGCGCCAGAAATGTGGGAAAAATCCGCGAATCGAAGCCTCCACAATCTAAGAAGGCTCCAGACAAGGACGAAGCAAACACCCAGTTGTGGGCACACAGAGACACCCTCATCTACACACATGCAGGTCTACTTATTCACGTATATACTCACGTACATATATATATATATATATAGTATATATAGGTATAGGTAGGTATACATAGGTATATGTGTTTATGTTTGTACGCGTATGTGCGTATTTCTTTACATGGTTTTTTTCTTCAGGTGGGCCAGCTTCGTGAAGATGGGTCAGCGGATGTGGGGCGAAGACGAACAGAAGCGGCTGCGTCGCGAGAAAGGCGCCCACTTAGCAGGGCCCTCAGGCGACTTGCTGGAACCCAGCCAGCGAGCGATTCAGTCAGACGCAGGCGAATCTGCAAATGGTAAAGGATTCGCGCCCCTCCGTTCTCATTGTGTACAGAGATCAGAAAGAACTTGGTTGTCTGAACTGGAGTCAATTCAGTATCCTAGGAACTCTGATGTCTCTGTTTATTCAGTTTGAGTTATACCAATCTGAACGGTGTGCCACATGCCTCGTAAACGCATACCGCCCCACTTGCGTATCCCTACACGCAAATACATGAAATCCGACACAACTACTTGATGTGTCTCCATTCTCGATTTCGTATCAATGTGTACGTGCACAGGTACGCGCAGATATATGTATATGCAGATCCATGTATGTATATATCTATTAACATATATGTACGTGTATGAAGATGTCTACGTGTATGTACATCTCTATGTTGATGCATGTGGCTGTTGTTCCTGTTTGTGTGTTTCGCGCGTCTTTCTCAGAGAGTGGGGCGCCGTGTGACGAGGGCCGTGGTCGGAAGGCGAGGAAGAAGAGTTTTTTCCAGGTTTTCGAGGGCTCCTGGAAGCCCGCGCGAACGTGCACAGAGAGCGACGTGGACGCAGAGACGCTGCCTCGCCTCGAGCGACCGAGGTCGCTGCCGCCGGCGCCCAGTCAGGGCGACGGTCGCGGAAAGGAGACTGCGCGGGGACGCAGGCCCTCGGCGTTCAAGGTGAAGCCGGAGCGCGAAGGACAAGCGCGGAGACTCGGACCCGACCTCGCCTTGCTTCTCCAGGGCGTGGAGGAGGCTGAGCGCATGCAGCGGCGGCACTGCGACGCCCTCGCAGAGGCCGAGGCAGGCGGGGCCGAGGCCGGTCGCGGCGCGCGCGACAAGGAAGAGAAGGAAGAGCGAGAAGGACGGGACCAGAAGGAGGAGCGCGCCAAGACGAAGCGCCGCCATTCAGGCGCCAGGGACGCGCCGGAGCAGGGCGCGAGTCAGGGAAAGGGCGTCTTGCGATGGCTGGTCAAGCTCCAGAATGTGGACATGTTTGCGCAGCAACTCGCAAAGCTGAAGGAGAAGGTGCGGGCCGAACTGGAGAGGAGAGCCCGCGAACGCAACCCGAAGGATGTCGAAATCGTCGACGCACTCGCGGGGTTGGGCGAGCGCGCGAAGAGCGACAAGGGAGAAGAAGCCAGGAGGGAAGGACGGCAGGCGGAAAACCTGGGTGCGTTCGACCGCGAACAAGAGGCGCAAATGCTCGAACTCGAGGACGTGCTCAGCCAACGCATGGACGAGCTCCGCGGCCTCCTCCACAACACCGCCCTCAAAGTCTGCGAGTAAAAAACGCACAGAACACACAAACCAGCTTTTCTTGTTAAGGATTCCTACGCACACTTTTGGCTGAATCATTTTGGGCGTCGTCCGCTGTATTCGTGTCGCCATTCGGACTTGCATTGCGGGCAGAGGGTCGGCTTTTCGCGTATGCGCGTGATCAGGCTTTGTACGCATGCAGATAGGCGCATGCGGCCTGGTCGACCTGCTTGCATGCGAGGGGGATGCGTGGGGAGGGTTTCTCGGCGTAAACAGCCGTGGGGGTGGAGCGGAAAGACAACCTTTCCTGCGGGCGCTTTCGGAGCACAGACCCAGGGAGAGGAGCAATCGCCTGCTGCCGTCGGGTACTCGTTTTCGGTGTTTCTGTGATCTCTTGCGTCTTCCCTCTTTTGTCACTCTCTGACGCTAGCTCGTGTGGCCGTGGCGTTTCAGGACTGCAGCGGCGTATATTGTGTACTACGAACTCCAACGCGATATTTTCGACAGGCTGTATGGAGAGGACGATTTCGCTTCTTACACCCTCGAGAGGATTGTCGCCGCGCTTCCCAACGTACGGGCGAGAGAGAACCGAGTCAAATCAGATCTATAAGCTCCAGAATGCATTTGAATTCGCAAGGAAAGGACGCGTTCAAGAGAGAAGAGCACTCGTCTCTCTTTTTGTGCCTCTCTTCTGCTCTCTCGTCTCTCGCTCTGGATTTTTCCTGTGTTTGTTGGCCCCGCTCCATGGGCAGTCTCTCTTTGTTGCGGCCTCGCGTTCCTCTGCCGTTTGCGGCCTGTGCGCGTCTCTCCCGTTGCCTCGATCTGTTTTGGTCCGACGTCTTGCTCCAGTTTGCGTCCACCCTTTGCTGCGCCTGCGCTTCCAGCTTGCCTTCGTTTGGTCTCTCTGGCGTTTTCTGTGTCGTTCCAGACCGTGGAGCTTTTCTTCGCGGCTGCTCCCAGAGACTACCAGGACGACGCAGCCGCCGCTTTCATGCGGTGCCTCATCCAGGTCAGGGGCGCCTAAAGACGCAGTGCGAAAAACAAACCTAGCAGAAACAAAACGAACATGGAGAAACGAACGCTCCTGTGCTGTCAGTGGAACATGCCTGTTCTTCTGTCGCTGCTGTCCTTCCGTAGACACTCACAATCGCCCTGCGCACTTTTGTTCAAACCTATCTCCAACCGCTCAAAACCATGTATCTAGCCTGTGCCTATGGCAAATGTATATACACATATATGCACATGTAGAGACATGTACACGCCTGGGCCTAGGCCTGGACAGGCACAGGTTTGTGTGCATGCATGTGCATCCTGCATCCATGTGGGGCTATATATATATATATATATATATATATATATAACCGTACATATCCGGGTTGCTGTGTGACTACTTGTCTAAAACCATATATATATATATATATATATATATATATGTTTTTGTGCATGTGGTGTTTTTTTTGTGCTGCGTTTTAGGCGTGGTGTCTGTTGGTAACGGAACTTGGATACAGCGGCCACGTGTTCTCGGAAGAAGAAATCGACATCCTGGAGGCAGACCTCGACGCTGTTCGGCACTACATGAAGGAGAACGAAATTTCGCCCATCTTCGAAATCGCGTCGCCCTCTGGAGAGGTGAGAACGTGCGGCAGAGAGCCACGATCCTTTCGTTCGAAGGTTCTTGCCTTCGGGTGTCTCTCCACAGCTTCTCTTCCTCGACGCAGGGGCGCAATTGAGCCGCGTCGTGACTCCGGTTTCGCGAAACACACTCGCGACGAGATCTCGCTCCGAATATGCCTCAACGTCTCGAAACTATCTGTGATCTCTGTGTGTCGCGTGTTTTTGCTTTTTCCTGGATCCGTAGTCCTCACTTCTCTTCACTTTGTTCTTGCCCTTTGTGTCGCTTTTTCGCAGAAAGTATCTCTGGACATGTTAGAGAAAGTGGGAGACTTCTTCGTTATGCTCGCCAGAGACGGCGCGTGCCTGGCCCGTGTCGAGCAGAAGGAAGGAGAGAGGAGGCGAGCAGCCGAGAGGGACGGGGCAGGAGCGCGGGAAAGATCAAGGTCAGTCCCAGAACAAGTTGGAAAGTGGCGAACCTGTGTGCATCGATCAAAGCATGCGACGTTCGTCTGGAAGTTTGCACATGGCTACTCGTTCCTCCACGTGAAACCCGAGGCGGGCAATGCAACCAAGCAGATGCTGTCATTGCATGCATTTGTTCAGAACAAGGCTGTTCTCTCCCTCTTCTCGATATATATATGTATATGTATATCGGTGAGGACGTTTAGTTGGGTGCCGGCTGATGCCGCGTTCTGATAGCCGGTGTGTTTGTTTCTGAGGCAGATTTTGCCTGTGTCTCTGCATGCTCTGTGTGAGTCGACTCGGAAAGCTGCGCCTGCATGCGAGAAGCTTGGCCCTGGTGGAAGCGTGCGAGAGATAGAGAAAACTTGCCATCGCTGGACCGTGTGTGCCGGCGCGCGGACCTCACTCGCCGCCGTTTGGACCGGGTGTCGCTGTGCGTTGATTCCTTCAGGAGTTTCTTCCGCGGGCGAAGTAGCCGACGAGGCAGTTTGTCACCCACGGCGCAGGAGGGGCGGCGTTCGCGGGGGGGTTCGCCTGGGCTGTTTTCCTTCTCTGGTCGCGCGGAAGGCGAAAAGCGGGAGGTTCGTGGCGATCTGGAAGCTGGCGGTGAGGGCGGGGTTTTCTTTCGAGCAGGCAGAACAAGCGAGGCAGGAGAAGACGGCAAGGCAGAGGAAAAGAAGAAGGGCGGCGCCATGGGTTCCGTAGGAAAATGGATGAAGAAGAACCTCATGGGATCTGCGAACGCAGCCTCGAGGCCGGAGGCAGAGCGCACGAGAGACATCTCTCAGTCGCGGGCTGCCCCGTCGGACTCCGGCGACGAGTAGACGCCGAGAACACGCACCGAGAGAATAGGGAGAACGAGAGGAGAGAAAGAGAAGGCAGAAAGGAGAACGGAACAAGACAGAGAGGAGGCCTTTCTCAGCACAAGGGTCAAGAAAAATAAGACAAAAAGTGGAGAGGTGGAGGGGGGGAAGAATGCCCGACAGTGGAGGTTCGGGCCAGCAAGCTGGGAGAAGAAACACCGCGGAATGGGGGCGAGGTTTAAGTGAACAAAGAGAAGAATCAGGCAGCATAGCGGGGGATATTTGGAGACAAAGTGGGTAGCGATTGCAAGAAGAAGGCCTAGTTATGAACAGAAACATTCAGTGTTTAAGTCCGCGAAGAGATGTCTTTCACCCGTTGACTTCTCAACGCAGATTCCTTCCTGCCCGCAGGCAATTGCTTGCACGTTTTCTTTTCTCAGTTTATTCATATCGCTTCGAAATGATCTGTTTCCCTCTACCTACGCTTTTACATAGTTATGCATCTACGTATGTACAAATAGCAGACGCATGCTTAGTCAGTGCTTGCATGCATTTAGCTATATAGGATATGTGTATATGGGTTGCATGCCACCGAAAAAAGGAGGCCTGGTCGTCTCTCATTTTCCACAATTTGTGAATGACCAAGCACTTGCCGTGTTTCCGTTTTCGGTAACGACTTCGAAATACGTTATTTCTGCATGTAACGTATCTTTTTCTCCGGTGCATTCCCGCTCTGTATTAACCTCTCTCGCCGCTGTCCCAGCTTGTTGCCTTCCCGGATTTTGGCATCTCGTTTTTTTCGGCCGAAGAGAACCGCCACCACCTGCTCTTGGTGCGACAGGGTCTCACACAGGCTCCAGCGTCATCACTTTTCTTCCAAAAATGCTCCCCAGCGACACATCAAACCGCCCACGCATATGTATGTATGTATGTATGTATGTATGTATGTATGTATGTATGTATGTATATATATATATATATATATATATATATATATATGATACGGTTCTTCGCACTTATTTGTGGAAACAGAGCTAGCGGTAATGGAAGATATCCGTATCTGACTCTGTATGTTTCACTGTACCTTCTGCATAACAATGTGGGGTTATATACCCAGCGGCATTCGTTTTCCCGAGGAGTTTGGCAGGAAGTTGGTGGTTTTCCCTGCGTGGTGGCGCATGCGTTCACCGCGCCGTGATAGCTCAGTTGGGAGAGCGTCAGACTGAAGATCTGAAGGTCCCTGGTTCGATCCCGGGTCACGGCACATTTCTTTGCAGGAGAGTTTCTGTTCCTCCCCTCCCCCCCGCGAGCATCGTAAATTGGGAAGGCATCAGCGGAAGGAATAGATTGTATTAGAAGAGGCTATATGCAGAACATTTATCTAGGTCCTACAAAGTTACGTGCGTTCTGTACGAACGGAACCTCGCGTGAGGGTGAACATGCACCCTCGTGAACCTCGTGACGTCCATGTCGCCGTTTTGTCTTTCCATTTTTAAAACTATGGAACCCGCAAGTCGATATACGTCACCGCTTGCGAGTTTTTGAACCTGGACTCTCTGGGAGCGCCGTCGCGTTGAAACCACTGCGGCACCTCCGTTTCGCGCATTTTTTGCGGCACTCACTTTGTTAGCAACCCTGGCGGCACTTTCGGGCGTGGCCGAACTTCGGCACATTTTCTGGAACTCTCCAGTTCGAAGCCAGCCTTCCTCTTTTCATAGGTTTACTAGGCGCGCATACGGTCACCTGTAGATCGCGGGAGTTTCCACAGCCCCGATCGTGGCGACACCCCAATGTATGCTTTTCAGGAGGGAGCTCGCCACTCAAGGAAAAGGCTGTTCAGTGCGCCCACGTGTTCAAACACACCTTGCACGTGATGACTCGTTCTGATGTTGGGAACCTGAGTTTCCGCACGGGTCCGTTGGTACCCGAAACCGTTCGACCGTGCCCACGTGCTGTCGAGTACTTGCTTGTACATGCGCCGCCAAGAAGGCACCTATCTAACTCCGTGCGTGGCAAGGAAGCATTCACCATTGGTGGTCCGACTCTTTCGTTTGCCAAGTCTCTCGTACCAACGTACATCTGCGAATGTGCTTCCATGTACGGATATTCGTGCAATGTATATGTGGTATTGACCAAGATGCGAAGACACCTACATCTTGCCGTTGCAACGCAAGGTGGGAAGTGGGTCTGAACTTCAAGTTCGCTTAGCAGATCATCTCTCTGCTGTCGGGAGAGCTCTCGTCGTTCGATACTTTTTCCTGCCGCTGTCTTCCAGGCGGCGTTTCGCCTTCCGTGGGGTCGCGGAAAGCGCAGACACTGTGACGGAGAGTGGAAGGGAAGAAAAAGCGAATTTGTTCTCCGAGGATTCGAACAAAAGCTTCCGGAGGGGAACAGAAACGACCGTCACCTCTTGGCTCCCGCGGGAACCTCGCTGTTTTGTATCCGACGTGAACGCCCGAGTCCCGGTGCCACAGCCAGCGGAAGACACTGCTTGCATCCGCGGTTCGCGAAGTTTGGCCGCCAGACAGACGGCGATTTCACGGAAAAGCGTTTCTGGCCGCGCAACAACCGGCTTTTCGCAGAGAGGAAGAAGCAGAGAGGCCCGAGAATGTGGAGCCGGCCAGCTCCGCCTCATTCTGAAAACGCCACACACAGCTCGATGGGAAAATGTGCGCGCAAAGAGGCCCTGGCGCTGAGCCAGCGCGGCGCGGAAAAGCGCGCCACTTTCGCGGTTTCTTGGCGGATTCCGGATCCAGAGTCAGATGCACGGTCGTTCTGTGATATCGGCTTTTCAACGGGATTCACGCAAAACAAGACCAATCGCAGGTTTAACGCCGCCTTCGCGCGCTTCTGTCTCGTGACTCGCTGGCTGAAAACGCGCGTGGCATGCGCTGTACATACACCTCGAGTCAACTGAACCGAGACAAGTGCCGCTCAGTTTGCTCCAGAAGAAAGGCTCCGAGGGATGAACGGGTAGGACTCTCTCGTGTCTTCATTCCCACCGCGCATTTTGTGTGCATAAGGCGCCAGGTAAGGCGACGCCGCTCTTTCTCTTGCTTCTGCCGGCACTCGTCCGCTGTTTGTCATCCCAAACGTTTTCCGTCGGATGCACCGCTCCCTTTGACTCCTGGTGTCCAGGTTGGTGGGATTTCCGCGCGCCTCGCGGTGCTCTACAGAGACACCTGAACCATTTCTTCCGGATTCGGAGGCCTTTCTCTCTGATCTGTTTCCTCCTTCCGTCCTCGTCCTCCCGCGCCGCTTTTCCGCGGCTCAGGCTCAACTAACGCCAGCTTGCTCATCGACCCCTGACAATATTTGCAGCTTCGCCTCTTCCGAGACAAAACATACCACGTGTACATCCCAGCACGTGCTCCAACAGATTTCCTCAGCAGTCGGGTCCCTTTCCTGCCAGGAAACGGTTGTTCGTACACACCGACCAGGCGGGGGACCGTCTTGCTGCCCTACTGCAGTAGAGATGTGCTTTGCTTAGACAATCCTTTTTCTTCTCGAGGCTGCCGCTGGCTTACCGCGGACTCTCTCAGTTTCAACACCCCTGCATCCTGGTCCTTCCCCGCGCTTCTGTCTTTGCAGTTGTTTCTACGCATTCGACCGACTGAGGAGCCTCCTCGCCGTCGCCTGACGTCTTCATCCACTGTAGATCCCAACTCCAAGACTTCATGTTTTCGTTTTGTGCTTCTCGTGCTGCAAAGGCTCTTGTTTGTCTTCCGTGGAAGCCGTTTCCTTTCTTATCGTCTCATCGCTTCCGTTTCGCCGAGTCCGTGGGTTGAATCTTTTTCAGACCATTTTATTTCGTTCTGGTCTCCGTCTTATTTCGATATCCCACTTTTGTTGTCCTTTTATCGCCTCTGGGTTTCAACCGTCCCTCCACCTCGTGCTGCAAGTGCGTTTCCGCGCCTCCGTCTCTCCCTGCTCGTTTCTCCACCACGCCATCACTTGTTCCCCTTCTCCTGGCGGTTCACCCCTTTTCTGTCTGTTCAGTTGCTTTCCATGCTCTTTCTCGGGATCTTTGTGCCCACCACTTTGTCGCTCGCCTCTTCCTCCTTTCCCCCTGAACCTTCCTGAGCACCCTCCAACTCGGCTTTCCTGCTCGTCCTGTTCGTCTCCCTCTTGCGCGTTCCCGCCCCCAATCTCCACACGTCATCTTTGTTCGCCTGCCGTCTTCTTCCTTTTCCGCTTGGTCTGTTCTTCGCCTCGCTTCGCCTCTCATGGTTCTTTCCGGCACCTCGCCCTGTCGCCATGAAGAAGTTGCTAAGTCTCCAGCTGGGCGGGTCCGGCCACCCCACAACTAGCAGTCCCCTGCGGTTCAAATCGCCTCGAGAGCCAGGAGACAGGGGCGACGGGGATCGAGACGAGACAGCCTCGGTGACGGCCAGCGCGGCAGGTGACCTCGACTGTGTGTCTCTCTCCCGACGGTCATCCGTCCGAACGAGCGCGGTACCCCCCACGCCGCGTGGGCGACATGGCGGTAAGAAGCAAACCGCACATCTCTGCAAAATTCGACGTGGAGATACAGAAAAAGACTGCTTCAAAGGTCCAGCTTTCCCTGCCTTGCGTGTGGCGTGTTCGCTGCAACCACGCCCACAGTCCCACTCCCTTACGGGTCAAATCACACAGGCGATTTGGATATATTTCGCTTCTAGAGCCAAAAATTTCCATGCGACTTCTACATGCATATCCGTTTGAGAGGTCAGCAGTTCTGGATAGAGACTCCCTGCACAGAAACGTATACATATAAGGCGTAAAGGTAGCGTATGCATATATATATATATATATGAATGGGCGTTGGTGGGCGGTTATCGTTTTGGCATAGCAGGCACATGCGTGCGCATGAGCCTTTCCATCCTGTTTGTCTTGGTGAAACGATCCCTTTGGCGTTCTCTGTGAGTTTGTTCCTTTTCAGAAAAGCCGTGCAAATGCTGCGAAAAAGGGTGCTCAGTTGTGGGGCGGCTGCGTCAGCAGCTCCAGAATCTTCGCGAGGAGAAGATGCAACTCGAGGACATGATTTCAATGCAAACGATGACTCTTCATCAAATCGACCAGGCACGTCAGATGGGAAAAGGGAAACTCATGCCGTCTCCTTTGCCTTGTGTCTTCCACCCAAGTTCAGCTTCGCCGCATGCACATAGGGAACAGAATGAGAATTCTAGAACAAAGCATCTGTTCAAATCGCTCTCTTTGGCATCAGCGGCCACGCCCTTGATGCGTTTACATGCATACCAATCTTAACTGAATATGTCTATATATAAATCTGCTGATGTACCTATCTTTTCATAAATATAGATGTCTATATATTTGTATATGTATGTGTAGTCCATAAGTGAGGATGTGATATATGGAGAACAGCCTGGGCGGAATGGGGAGTAGGTCTGATTGGCGCGAGCGGCAGGAGATTCCTTTCCTTTCTTGGCGCCGGGGACCCTGTTTTGCGTGTTTAGGACGGAAAAAATATTGAAAAAATCACAGCGGAGCGCCTCGAGAGCCAGCGGAAACTGGCAGAAATTCTTCAGGATGAACGAGTAAGAAGCGAATGCCCCCTCAGGTGTCTTTACACAAGACATGAACAGGCTCTCTACCGCAGTTGTGGATGTGAATGATGAATGTTTCGGAACCGTTTTCGATATTTTTGCGCTATCTGATTCTTTTCCGTCTCTCCGTTCCCCACCCTCTTTTCGCAGTCACATACCTCCGTTTTCTCATCCTTTTGCGCCGTGACGCCTTGCCTCTCCTGGCCCGCCGTCTCGAGCCTGTTCTTCTTCTCTCCGTGTTTCGCTGCTGGATGTCTCCTCTTTGATCACCGTTCTTCCTGCGAGTCTCTGTCTTCCCGCTCTCCAGCTTCTCTCCGTGTTTGCCGCTCGTTTTTTTCCATTTTGAACCTTTCTCTTCTCTGCTTCGGCGTCTTCTCTTTTCGCTTCCTCAGCGATCCACCGAGGAGCGCCTCAAAGCTGCCACGGACGCCTTCAACGCTCTGCAGAGCCAGCTCGTGAGACAAAATCGATTTCCACGTTTTGCCGAAACGCTTTCGCACGCGTGCATCTGTAGCGCGGATCGCGTCTCTCATTGTCCCACTCACGCGCCGTGCACCACGAACGCCGCGTAGCGGCACATGTATCCCCTCGGCATCAGCACATCTGTCTGTCCATATCGCTGAGTTCCGTCGGCCGATCCTCTTTTTCTGCACATCTAGACAACTCCGGAAACGCTGTTCTGGAGGCTGCTTTTCCGTTCAAAAAAATGCTGCTCTCACGAAACAAAGCAGAAAAAAGGGCAACTGAGAATGGGAAAAACAGAGGCGACTCTCTCTGTGTGAGTCTGTCTGTGTTTTCTCTCTCTTCACTGGAAATGAAACTCAACGCCGCTCTTTCGTTTCCTGTCGGTGTTCGTCTGTGCAGACTCGAGCGCT
The DNA here is from genome assembly GCF_000208865.1 of Neospora caninum Liverpool. Lineage (NCBI taxonomy): Eukaryota > Apicomplexa > Conoidasida > Eucoccidiorida > Sarcocystidae > Neospora > Neospora caninum. Next base: position 2,012,722 of record NC_018392.1, read on the forward strand.
GCAACAAGCGGATGAGGAGAGGCAGGCGTTGCGAGAGGAAGTTAGCAAGCAGGTAAATGCAGGAAAAGAAAGCGAACAAGATGATGAAACGCCCGCGTTAAAGACCCACCCCAGCCCCCCCATACACTTGCCGGGAAGGTTCCCATCCTTCTCTTTCTCCCCATTTGCCTCTCCTGTTCTCCTGTTTCTTTCTCTGTCTCCTTCCACTTGTGTTTTTTTAGACTGAAGAGGCGACGAGAGCCGCGGGGCTCATCTCTCAGCTTGAGACGGATTTGGAGCTCACGAGGCGATCGCTGCTTCAGCAGGTGAGGCGCCAGCTGGCCGGACTTGGGGGCCTTCTCTTTCGTCTTTTCCCTGTATTTCTGCGCCTCTTCTAGCAGTGCTTCTTCGTCTTCTCGCCTTCCGCTCCTTTGTGTCTTGTCCATATCGAGGAGCGCACGAGAAAAACGGGGAAGAAGAGAGGAGGAAGAAAAGGCTGTCTCTCTTCCTTTTCTCTTGAGCATGCATTCCGCCTCGCCTGCCGTCTCCGTCGTCGCCGTCGCGTCCTTTCTGCTCCTCGTAGCGATTTCTTCTCCACCCTCGCCTTCCTGTTTGTTACTTCACCTGTCTCCTTTTTTCCCTTCGCTTCATTCTTGCCGTCTTCCCATCTCCTTCCCTCTATCGTCTTCCCTCTATCTTCTTTCTGGTGTATTCTATGTTATGTCTACGCCACTCCTTTCCCTCTTTTCCTTCCACTGTACCTCTCGTTCGCCGCATGCTCGGTCCCTCTTATGCTGGCTGGTTCTTTTAAAAAATCTCTCTTCTTCTCGTCGTCCTCCTCCTCTCAACTTTCTCGTTTCTCTCCAGTGCGTTTCCTTTTCGCATTTCCTTCTTCGGTCTTTCTTGTCTCTCTTCTCTACCTCCTTCACGCCGTTCTCCTCCCCGCTGTCTTTAGGTTCGTTTGTGTTTTCTGTTTGAAGCCGACTCTGTGTCGGGCTGTCTGCCTGTCAGGAGTCAGAATGTGTCGCCCTGGCTGCGCCTCATTGCGTAGGACTGTTCTTCCACTCTCTTGCTTTCCACTCGGCACTTTTAGACTTTTTGGCCCGTCTCTCTTCGCTGTTCCGGCGGTTTCTAGGTTCTTCCTCCTCTTGAACTCGGGTTGTAGGTGTCCTTTCTTTGATTCTTTTTCGGCTGCTTTTCTTGCGTCTTTTCTCAGACTGCCCTAACCGCGGCCGCCGCAGCCGCTCAGGCGATTGCGGCCACGGAGGGGGAAGAGAGCGAGAAACAAAAGAAGCTGGAGGATGACATTCAGCGTCTCGAGGAGGCAAATGCATCGTTAGAGAAGGCCGTTGCTGAGGAGAGGAAGAAGCTGGAGGAAGAAAGAAAAACATGGAAACAACAGGAGGACGAGAGAGAGAAGACGCATCAGGAGGCAGTTGAGAAGGCCGTTGCTGAGGAGAGGAAGAGGTTAGAGGAGGAAAGGGAAACATGGAGAAAACAGGAGGACGAGAGAGAGAAGGCGCATCAGGAGGCAGTTGAGAAGGCCGCTGCTGAGGAGAGGAAGAAGCTGGAGGAAGAAAGAGAAACATGGAGAAAACAGGAGGACGAGAGGGAGAAGGCGCATCAGGAGGCAGTTGAGAAGGCCGTTGCTGAGGAGAGGAAGAAGCTGGAGGAAGAAAGAAAAACATGGAAACAACAGGAGGACGAGAGAGAGAAGGCGCATCAGGAGGCAGTTGAGAAGGCCGTTGCTGAGGAGAGGAAGAAGCTGGAGGAAGAAAGAAAAACATGGAAACAACAGGAGGACGAGAGAGAGAAGGCGCATCAGGAGGCAGTTGAGAAGGCCGTTGCTGAGGAGAGGAAGAAGCTGGAGGAAGAAAGAAAAACATGGAAACAACAGGAGGACGAGAGAGAGAAGGCGCATCAGGAGGCAGTTGAGAAGGCCGTTGCTGAGGAGAGGAAGAAGCTGGAGGAAGAAAGAGAAACATGGAGAAAACAGGAGGACGAGAGAGAGAAGACGCATCAGGAGGCAGTTGAGAAGGCCGTTGCTGAGGAGAGGAAGAGGCTAGAGGAGGAAAGGGAAACATGGAAAAAACAGGAGGAAGAGAGGGAGAAGGAAACGCAGAAGGCAGTTGAGAAGGCCGTTGCTGAGGAGAGGAAGAAGCTGGAGGAAGAAAGAGAGACATGGAAAAAACAGGAGGAAGAGAGGGAGAAGGAAACGCAGAAGGCAGTTGAGAAGGCCGTTGCTGAGGAGAGGAAGAGGCTAGAGGAAGAACGAAAGGAACGAGAGGAAGAGGACGGAAAGAGGAAGGAGCAAGAGAGAGTGGAGAGGACCGAAGTGCTGAAGAGGACCGAGGAAGAAACGGCGAGAGCGAAGCAACAAGTGGAGGAGTTGGAGAAACGGATGTGCGAACAAGAGGAGAAGAATCGCCGCCTCGAGACCGTGTTACGAGAAAAGGAAGAAAAAGAAGAAGCGTTCAAACAACAGACCGCAGAGGAGAAGCAGGCCCTCGTGAAAGAAATTGAACGGCTGACAGACCAAGTAGGTTCGAACGTTTTCAAGACATGATTTTGTTGCAGCGTTCCGCTCTTGGCGTCTCTTTGGCTTTCACTCGCTCCATCTTTGTTCGTGAATGGAAACGACGTTTTTTCGTTTTGTATGGGCCTTCTCAGGCTGCAGAAGCTGCAGGGTACAAAGACGTGGCGGAAAAGGTGAGTTTCTTCACAACGCAAGATCAGTCGATTTTGGTGTCGACCTTTCCCGCGGAGGACAGACCTAGAACGGCATCGGCATCCCTTCTTCCGCTTCACCAGAAAGCTCCTAGAGCGTCTCTCATGGACGGGTTCTGGGGGACTGCAGTCTCAAAACCACCAGACGCCCGCTGTGATTCACATGCATATATTTGTGGCAAAAGATACATATGCTTGCATACGCCTATACATATAAATATATAAGTATATACATATATGTATATATGTGTATATATGGACATAATTAGTGCATTCGTGTGTGGTTGTTCATTCAAATAAGAACAAACATGACGTGAGAATGCTGATGGTGCGCGTGGATGTCTCCTGGCATGTGGCGCCTGCAGATTAAATCCTCGGTGTATTGCAATTTCCGTCGATCGTCTGTGGAACTCGGAGTATAAGCGGATGCTGAGCCGTTTCTGTCACGAGCATGAAAAGGACGGGTTTTCGTTCCTCGGCGCCGTCAAAGAGGCGCTCGCAGCCAGGACCTTGGCGGGGTAGGGCGCACCTTGTTTCTGAAGCTGAATGTTATCTTTTGGTGTTTGCTTTCCCTTTTTGTTTTCCTCAATCCTCGCCGTTTTCACTCCAGCTGAGGAAGGCGAATCAGGAGAACGGCGACCTCGAGTTGCGCCTCGAGGCCCTCGTCGACGAGAAGGTGAGAGGCGGTGCATGCAGCGGCTTCCCGTTTCTCCTCCTACAGAGTCTCAGCCTTTTGACTAACATCTGTATGTCTGTTCCAATTCACCGTTTTTCTCGCCTTCTTTGCGCGGTCGCCTGCTCGCCAGGAAGCAGCGGTGCGCGAGGTTACCGCGGCGATGGAAAAGGCGCAAGACGAGGTGCGATATTTGCAAGAGGAACTGCGAAGAAAGGTCCGACGCAACCTGAAGTTTCAGGAAAGAAACAAAGATTCACGCCTCGGGGCGGCGCTCAGGGCAGCAAAAAGGGGAGAGGAAAAGAAAAAAGAGAAGCGCGCGAGAGAATCCATGCAGAGGGGGAAGGGAAAACACGAGAAGCGACGAGGCAGGATGCAAGCGGAAGGGAAACGCGTCTTCCAGTGTCTGCTTTAGAATCGCCTTGTCTCTCTCTACAGAGCTCGTTCTCCACATACCTCTGTAAACGACTACAAACATCTTTCCAACATGCAAAGAAACATCAATCTGTACACATGCTTACGATTGCTGTGAAAACGGCCTTTTTTCCGAGAGCGACATGCACGAACATGCATGCATATATGTATATATGGATATACACGCATCTACATGTACGTATATATATATATATATATATATATGCTTGACTGTCTAGATGTGTGTATAATTTAGTTGTCTCTGTGATGTGTGAACATCTGTTTTCTCAGGAGACGGAAATTGTGATGTTTAGCCAGAGTGGCGAGTTTTCAGACGAAGAGGACGAGGGGTTGCAGCCCTCGTCAGTCATAAGGCGAAAGTTGCGCCGCATTGAGAAACTCGAGGGAGAGGTGAAAACGAAGGAGGCGGCAGTCCACGACCTCGAAGAAAAAGTGAACACGCTGCTCGCCAGTCAGGTCAGAAAAAGAAACAGGATGCAGCCTAAAGAAGACACAAGAAGAAAGGAAAAGGCAGAAGACAGGCAAATGCAGAAGGAAGGAAAAGACCGGAGGAGAAGAAGCGAGAAAGTCCGTCAAACAACGACAGAATCGGGCCTCGCGTGTCTATGGGACGTGCAGACACCAAAAGTTCGAGACGAAGAGTGCGCGGCAGTGAAAGACAGCGAGAGACGAATCAGGGGTTTATCTTTTTTGAGAATCTTTGATTGGTCTGTTTCGTTTGGAAACGCCCCTTTTCCCCTGTTGATTCCCCCTGCTCTGCACAGAGCGCTGCAACGGTGAACCTCGCGGCGAAGGAGGAGGAGCTAGCAGCCGAACAGAAAAGAAACGAACAGCTTCAGCGCGATTTGGACGCACACAGAAAAGAAGAAGAGGAGAAGAAAAAGGTGAACACGAGATGAAAGCGCTGTCGCGATACCGCCCCTAAAAGCCGCTCCGGCTCTTGTGTGCTTCGTCGTTCGTCCCGCACCACCGAGATACGTCTGCAACCAGCCTTCCATAAATATATAGAAATGTATATTTGTATTGATATGTGTGTATATGCATGCAGATGGATGCATATATACGTGTGCGTTCTCGATAGATGAATCAGTGCATATATATATATATATATATATATTAATGCATTGTGTGCACCCGGGAGAGCGTACAACCCTAGACTAGGAGATGAGCATGGGCTCTGTTTATCGATATGGAATGAAAAAGTCTTGTTTTTGTTGGCGCGTCGCCCTCTCTGCATGCCTCTGCATCCACCGAATCTTTCAGTTATCAGCCTGTTTCATTTCTGATCACGTTTTTGCCTCTGGAACTTTCTTTCCCTTCTTTTGGATTTCTTCGCACACAGAGCGTGGAGGCTCTCGAGAAGGAAAACTGTGCTTTGCAAGAAAGGAACGTAAGTCTCGATTTCCGTGCAACGCAATTCTGCAACTGTCACCACCTGAGGTCTCCTGTTCATCGTACTCCACATGTATTAATCTATTTTCCTGTATTTTTATCCGCGTATCTACATATATCTTTATATATATATATATATATATATATATATATATGTATCTGTATACCTGTCTTTCTATCTCTAAAAACTATCTGTCTCTATCAGCCTATAGCGACCTATTTCTCTATCTATGTGTACATTTATGTATATATATATATATATATTTAAACTACATGGATCGATATTTGCGATGTGTAAATTGTGAGATGTTATGGGTGTATAGTCGTCTGTTTCTAGGCAGGTTATTCGTGACATTCTTTTCCATCTGCATTGTGAACAGCCTTTCTTCTTGCTGTATTGTTTCATGTCTCCAGACCTTGCCTCGCATTCTTGCCGATTCCCTCGTCTCCAGGATCTCTCATGTCCTGTCTCTCTTTCTCTTGCACAGGCCTGTACAAAGTGTCTCTCTGTCTCCTGCGAGTTTTTTTTTCATTTTTTCCTCCGTGTTCCTCTTCTCTATATATCTCTGCTCTTCTCCCTTCTATCCTGACCTGTCTCCCTCCCCAGTGTGTCCTTTTTTGTCTCCTTTTTCGTGTTTTTTTTCATTTTTCCCTGTGTGTGTCTTTCCCGAGTTTTGTCCAGTTGGCTCTTGCCCAGCAACTCGCTGACGAGGGGACGAAGGCAGCAGACGCCGAGGCGAAACTGCATGCAGCCGAAGAGGCCTTGAAGGCGGCACGAGAAGAAGCCTCGGTAGGCGAGGGAAACTCGAAAACTTAATGAAACTCGAAGACAAAACAGTAGAAGAAAGAGGAAAATAAGTGTGTGCATAGCGCCCTTCTGGCTGCTTGTGTGAGTTGAGGCAACGCCCCGAGGTATCTCGACGAAGGGAGGGCTTTGTGGAGATGAATGCTCAGATGAATTCTTTGCATTTTGATATGCTTTTTCATGTAGTTCCACCAGCCTCTCCGAATTGTTTTCTGCAGGCGCGAGCAGCCGAGATGCGAATTCAGGATGACGCAGAAATCCAGAGGCTCTCGACGAAGCTGGCGGAGGCGCAGAATCAACTCAGAGATCAGGTGACCTATCCACGTTTCCGCGTTTCTTTATCTGTTTCTCTGTCACTCCCTTTCTCTCGCTTCTTCTCGCTCTCGTTCACTCTTTTTATCGTTTGCTTCCCGGCATCCAGTTTCTCCCCACTCTCTTTCCCTTTCCCACGCTCTGTCTGCTGCACTTTTTCGGCGCCTTCAATTTCTCTCCGCACCTTCTGCTTCTGGCCTTCTTCCCTTCGTCCTCTCTCAGTGTGACTCATTCTCTTTTTTCTCTCAACTCTCGCGTCTCGACTGGCCAGGGGTTTCTTTCTGTCGCTTCCGTACGATATCCACCCTTCGACTTCCGTCTCATTTCCGCGTTCGTTTTTCCGCAGATTTCCGCGGAAAGCGCTTCAGCATTTGCGGACCGCCAGGAACTCCTTGAGAAGACGGTGAGGTTTGCGCGCTTGCGCGTCTTCGGGAATTCATCGACCGCTCCTTTTTTCCGTCACTGCCTCTCACCGGAACGCGTCCAGTACAACCCAATCCGATTTCCGATTGTCTTGTCGCGCGCGTCGTCTCGCCTCGCTTCGCTCCTTTTTCCTTCTCTGTTTCCTCTATTTTCTCCTCTCCGACTGTCTTTGCAGCGCGTCCGGGCTCTTAGCCGTTTCCCGCGTCTTCTGCGAATGATTCTCAGTGTCTTCCCTGCTCGTTTCCCTTCTCATCTTTCGTTTCTCTTCTCTTTTCTCACTCTTTTCTGTCTCTCTCCCCCGGTTCCGTTCTTTTCTTTTTCTAGGGGCGACTGACGATGGACCTGGCGGAGAAGACTGAGGAGGTTGCTCAGCTCCAGCAGAAACTTCGGCGGCTCGAGAAGCTGCCGCAAACCGCAGAGACTCTCAGCGTCCCCCCCACTGTACGCCCCTGCCTCGTTTTCGATCTTTTTCGTCTCTCAGAGGGGATTTCCGAGAGACATGCTTCCTCTCCTGTTCGGTTCGTTTCCGGTGTCTTGCCACTGCGTTGCTCGTCTCTGTCTCACTCGAGCACTGGACTTCAACACGCGCACTAAACTTTGTGGATTTCTTCCTCGTCTTCACTGTTTCTCCGATTCGTCTTCTCTGCTCGTCTCTCTGTTTTCGGTTGCGCACTCTTCATCCTTTTCCTGTTTTCCTTCACTTTCGTTCTCTTTGTTGTCGCTTCGTGCGCTGTTCCCGGAACCTCGCAGAACGCAACCGGAGACGCCCTCGTCGACGAGAATGTAAGCCCTTCGTGTGTGTTTTCCCGGTTCGGCCCCTTTTCTGGGAGACGGCGTGCAATCCATCTCGTCTCTGCTTCGCGTGGACCCTTTCACGCTGTCTTTCCCTGTCTCTCTCTCCTCTCTAGGCGCGCTTGCGCCGCGACATCGCCACCAAGGACGGTCAACTCGCCGAGCTCGAACAGAAACTTAGCGAGGCCGAGCAGGAGGTGAAACTGAGAGCTGTAGGAAAGGAAAAGACGGAAACGGAACGTGAACGGGAAAAGCGATAAGCACGTGTCTTTTCCTCCTCGATTTTGCATCCCTCTTCTCTCTTTCTCAATCGCTGTTTCCTCTCATCGCCTACCGTCGTCGCCGAAAAAGGGGGAGGGGTTCTCAGGTCGCCATCTCGCTGCCTGAATCTTGAGTTTCGCTTTTCGCTTCGCAGGTGAACTGTGGAAAGCTCCACGTTTTCCTGAAAGGAAAGGGTGGCTCAACCTTTGTGGCGTTTCCCATTAAAAGCTGTGTTCTCGTTTTGTCTTTTTTCAGCGCTCGAGAGCCGGTAGCGAGTGGAAGGTCGTGACTCTCGTACAGACCAACGTAAGCTTCTTCTCTTTTTCGTTTTCCGTTTTCACAATCCTTCCTTCTCTTTCTCCTTTTTCACAATCCTTCCTTCTCTTTCTCCTTCTTCACAATCCTTCCTTCTCTTTCTCCTTTTTCACAATCCTTCCTTCTCTTTCTCCTTCTTCACAATCCTTCCTTCTCTTTCTCCTTCTTCACAATCCTTCCTTCTCTTTCTCCTTCTTCACAATCCTTCCTTCTCTTTCTCCTTTTTCACAATCCTTCCTTCTCTTTCTCCTTCTTCACAATCCTTCCTTCTCTTTCTCCTTCTTCACAATCCTTCCTTCTCTTTCTCCTTTTTCACAATCCTTCCTTCTCTTTCTCCTTCTTCACAATCCTTCCTTCTCTTTCTCCTTCTTCACAATCCTTCCTTCTCTTTCTCCTTTTTCACAATCCTTCCTTCTCTTTCTCCTTTTTCACAATCCTTCCTTCTCTTTCTCCTTTTTCACAATCCTTCCTTCTCTTTCGTGGCGAGCACCTCTCAGCGGCGAGTTGTTTCAATTCGCTTCTCCTCGTGTGGGCTCGCGTTTCTCCGGGCGCTCGCGTCTCAGCCGTTTTCCTCTGCTCCCAGCCGCCCGATCGTTTTCGCTCTCTTTTGCTCGACACGGTCTGCATGCATGCGAGCCGGGGGAGCGTGTTTTTCGCGCGCGCAGGCCGACTTGGTTACGAAGCTGGCGAAGGCTGAAGAAGACCTCGCCGCGGAGCGCCGCGCCGGCACTCAACAGAAGGAAGAGCGAGAGAGGATGGCCCAGCAACAGGTGAAGATTCAAGATCGAAAGAGGAAGGAGCAGAGAAAGGGATGAAAACGAAGAGAATGAAATATCAATGGCGATGAAACGTATTTGAGTAACATAACAACATGGAAGATGAAGCTGCATTACGTTCAAAAACTTCACACTGGATACGTTTTCGAGACAGGCAGAGAAGGAGAACAGGAAAGAAAGAGATGGCGAGAAGGAGAAAGAGAAGGAAAGGAGACAGGGATGGTGGGTGAGAAGGAGAGGGAGAAGGATCGAAAGGTCGAGTGAGAGGCACGGGCGAGGACAAAAAGCACATTTTGGGAAGCGCAACAAGAAGAAACGTCTTTGCAAGAGCGAGAACTCACAGAGAAACATCTGCTTGCGAGCGAAAGTGCAGCGAAGAAAAGGACAGCAAGTGTTTCTGTCGTCCACCCGTGAGCCCTCTCCCCCCTTCCGCGTGTCTGGGCTCTCGTTTGGAAAACTCCAAGTCTTGCTTCGTCACTCTCTTCCTTCTCTTTTGCGTGTGCCGAATTGGTTTTCCCAGAAAGACCAGGAGGAGAAGATTCACGACCTCGTGGCGACAAATGTACGTCGTCCTTATGGCTGCGACGCGTTCCGTCGACATTTTTCGAACGCACCTCTCTTCTCTCTCCTTTTCTTCCTGTTCTTCCCCTTTTTTCTCTCCGCCTCGCCTTCTCCCCCCGGCGTGCCTCCTCTGCGGCCTCCTCGCTAGCCTCTCTCCCCGCGATTCTGTCTCTCTTTTCGCGAGTTCCTGTCTCCGTTTTCTCCGCTTTTTCCTCTCCAGGCGCAGCTTGTTGACGACTTGGCCGCGAAGGACGCGGCAGCGAGCGAGGCGACCAGGCAGCTGGTGCTCGCCACAGAGAAGCTGAAAAACCTCGAGGCTCGCCAGGTGAGTCGCGCCGGGGACGCAAGGAAACACCTGGACCAGAACACGCAGTCTCGACGCGCTTCGCGGTGTCTAGATAGCGCGAAAACGCGGAAAAGAGGCGGTCGTTTTGATCTCGCGACCTGGCTGCTTCGTGGTTTCCTCCGGTTTCGCGCGGTTGTTGAATCTTCCCCAGATTCGATTTTAGAGACGAAAAAGCTGACGGCAAGAAACGCAAAAAACCTACCGGTGGGGTTCCGTCGCCCCTCTCTGTCTTTGCACATGCGTGTTTTCGTGCGCAGGTGAAGGCAGGCGAGCAGGCGTCGAAGATAAACGAATTGAAGACGTCCAACGTAGGTCGTCTCTTGGCGAGACAGGGAAAGCATGCGCGCTCCGCTCATGTTTGTCTCATCAGGCACACGTGCCTTTTCTCCCGTGATTCTCGATCGGAAACATCACACACGCTGCGATGTGCGGCCAGCCCCGTCTCTCTCTTTTTTCCGAGATCTATACCAGTCGTCCTACTCGCTCTGCTGAGAGTTTTGGAACAAACGACAGGCAGTCAGAGAGCGGACTTGTCTGCGACGCGCATGCAGTGAAGTAGGACACGTTTCGCCTCTTGGGCCAGCTGATCGATGTCTCTCTCTCTGTCTCTAGGGCAGACGACGAACAAACACTCCACTTGCTGACATGGAGTCTGTCTAGAAACGGCGTCAGTCTCGCGGGTTCGTTTCTGCCCAACCGCCGAGTCTGTTTCGCGGCTCTTCACACCGCCTGCAGGCGTGTGTGGATGCAAACATGTATGCATACATATACATATATATTTGCATATCCTTAAATGCATATATATACATATATATACATATATATACATATATATACATATATATAGGTATATGCATACTAATACATATATATATATATATATATTAATGCATATATATATATATATATATGAAGAGAGGGACATGTGTGTTACAACAGGCACGGGCGAGGAAGTGTGGTGACGCCAGCTCGAGTGTGTGTCGTTTTGGAGTCGTTCAGGAAACTCTGAGCGAGAAAGTGCAGGAGCAAGAGGCGGCGATACGCGCACTTCACGAGGAGGCAGAAACGCGGAGGCGAGAAGCGGAAAAGGCCGCGGCGGTAGGCGAGGAGAAGCGCTCAGCCAGGGAGAGAAGGGAAGAACTAGAAGAAAACAGAAGCATACAGAACTGAGGTGTCTGAGTCGTTTTTTGCACCCCATGCGTGGCGACAAATGTGGAAACGGAACAGCTGGAAAGAGGTGATGGATCTTTGAAGCGCGCGAGTGAAAACGGGTAGGCATCCGCCAAGAAGAAGGGGAAAGAAGCGTCGAAGAAGAGAAATCATTTTTGGAGGATGCTTTTTTTGACAGGACCTCGAGGCCAAGAATCGGGACATTGCAGAAATAAACGCGACGCACGTAAGCAGATGCAATCGCTCTCTCCTGAACCTTTTCTGTCTGTGTGGAGCTGTCTCGTCGATCTACACTTCTGCCACACGCTGCGAATTCCAAATGTATATTTGTCTCGGCCTTTTTGTACGACGCTGGACTTCCATATCTGTGTGCGACTGTCTGTTTATCTGTCGATGCTTTCGCTTCTTTCCTTCGTCTGTTTTCGCGCTCTTCCTCGTGGTGACTTTTCCTCTTCTCGCTTCCTCCCCCTGGTCGAGTTTTTGTGCTTCCGATCTCTCTCGTTTCCCGCTCGCGGTCTCTGCTCTGTCTTTCCTCTCTCTTTCTCTGGGAGTCTTCTTCTCTCATCTTGGGTGCGTGAAAATCGTCTTTCCTTCCAGGAGAAGGCTGTCGATACGCTGACGAAGAAGGAGGCAGAAATGGAGCGCGCTGCTCAGCACGCCCGCGAGGTCGAGGCATCTCTCCGAGAGTCTCTTTCTGCCGCTCAGGTGGGACGCGAGCCTCTCTTTCGAAATGTGAAACGGCGCAGCGGCGTCCCAAGGAGGCGAGGAAAAGGCGAGACGAAAAACTCTCGCTGCGCGTGCGCTTCGGGAAATTAAGAAAGCAAAGAGGGCGTCGCATGCAAGAGAAAACGCTTTCCTTCAAATCCTTTTCCGTTCCATACGTCACAAAGCATGTGCTCTCTGCTCTAATCGCGCAAATGCAGTTTCCTGGTCATGACCGCTCCGGTGTATATACATGCGACTGTTCTTTCCTTTGGGTTCCTGCAAGCGCACACGTGTTTGTATGTGTTTGTATAGAAATACGTATATATATGTATATATGCATTTGAGTTCTGGAAGCTCGCCGCGCACATTCAACTGCGTAGGCGAGGGAGAGGCGAGTTTGAGGGAGGCGCGCAGATTTTGTTCTTGTCTGTCCAGGCGCGACTAGAGGAGACGGAGAAGAAAATTGTCGAAATCGAATCGCACTATCGAGACGCGAGAGCGGCGGAAACTCAAGCGAAGGACGCAGCACTCGCCTCTCTGCGCTCTGAGCTCGCCAGTCTGAAGGCCCAGCTCGCCGGCGCGCAGAAAAAGCAGAACGTAGGTGACAGAACCCCGTCGATTCACCCGGCTTCGCTGTGCGTTTTTTGTTTCTTCCGCATCCAAACGGCATGCCTCACATCAGACGATTTAAGTATTTGTTTCTCTGTCCAAAAACAAACCGCATGCACCCAAACATATATGCGTATATGCGTGGAGATTTGGATACACATGTATATATATAAATATATATAAATATATATAAATATATATAATCATATATAAATATATATATATATATATATGAGTATATGTATATGTGACAGTGGGTGTTTTTTTCCGGTGTACGAAAACGTGATGCATCCTCACAAACACATATATACACATTTAAATGTAAACCTCGCTGCAAATATATAAATATGCATGTGAGCATGCATGCAGGCAAAAGGATATGTTACATTTGGAAGTGTATTCTGTGTTCACTGAGAGGCGGTTTTTTGCTCGAAGACACTCTGTCATTTTTTCATGTTTTTTTTTCGCCACAGGCCGCGCATGCGGAAGCCGATGAGAAGGTTCAGCAGCTCCTCGCGGCAAATGTGAGGAAACGGCGAATTCACCTCTGCACATGCGTTGCTCGACGCTTCTGTTTTCGGATTTGCATACGCAGACTACTGACCCATAATCTGCTTTATACAGACATCTCCACACATGGATGCCTGAGTTTCTTGACAGACAGATATATATAAAAAACTATATAGATATTTAGGTAATCAGATAGAGAAATACACAGCTGTGTGGTCTGAGAGTAAAGAGATGCCTAGACGTATGTGCAGGTGCGTCCTCACATGTAATATGTATACGTGTGTCTACATCTCGATATACATATGTGGAGAGAGAGATATGGATATGCACACTGTTGTCTGCGGTTCTGTAAAGAATGTGTGGCGTGCAGAGCTCTGTGTTTCTTGCTGACAAGTGTCGAGATGCGTCTGGGCCCACATGGTGGTGTTGTGAATTTTCTGGTTTTCCGACTCTCTCGGCAGAGTGGGCTGGTCACAGAACTTGCCGAGAAGGAAGCTCATCTGGCTGACGTGAAGCACCAACTGGGAAAGTTGGAAGCGAAAGCTGCAAGATGCTCTGAGGTCCGTTCACGCTCGCTTCAGTCTCAATTGGAAAGGTGTTTCGCTGTCTTACAAAAGCATCCCGCTCTCTCTTCTCCAGGCCACTTCTTTCCCAACCATACACGGACTTGCTTCTCTCCGTGTTTTATCGTAAAAACGACTCTCTGTCTGTCTTAAGAATAGATTTGTGCTGGTACATGTACAATATGCATATACACGAAGAGATCTATGCATGTGCATATCTCTATACAGGTGCTTGTGTATGTGCATAAAAGAGAGAGAAGCTGAAAGCGCGAACAAGAGGTACATGGATGATTAGACAGACGTGCGTGTGAACATAAATATATATATATATATATATATGGAGAGAGAGATGCATGCGTGGTCTTGCGTCGTTCGTTTTCTTTGGTTTCCCTCTTTTCTTCTTAGCCTGACGTCTCTCCCAGTCTGGGTTTTTCCAGTACTCGCACCTCGCTCCATGACCACCAAACGTATTCCTCCACAGATTCTTGCGAGCATAAATGTGTGCATGTACGCAGTACCGCACATCGTGTTTTTCCCTTCGCTTTCTCAACTGGGCTCTGTTTCTCGGAAAGATTCACGTTTCCTTCCTCTCTAGAAACTTTTTCTCGCTCACACTCTGCATCTGCAGGCGGTTTCGCCAGAGTCGAGTGCTGACGAGGCGATGGCGCGCCTCCTCATCACAAACAGTGAACTGATGAACCGGCTGGCTGAAAAGGAAGAAGAATCGACGCACGCCGCGCAGCTTCTGGCGACGCTGAAGTCGGAAAACGAGATGCTTCGGTGTCGAATCGAAGACCGGGAGCGCCAAGAACGCGAGGACGCGAGAGAAGACGAGAGAGGGAAGAACCTCCACAGCGAGCGAGAAAGCGAGAACGTCACGGCGCTCCGCGAACACTTGGAGGAAGCCCGAGTCCTCCTCGCACTCGAGAAGGAGAAACGCGTTCAGCAGAATCTGAAGCTAAAGCGGCAGCTCGCCTCGGTCGAGGAGGCGCGGTGAGGGTTTTTGAAAAAGAACAAGAGGGGAAGAACCGGAATGAGAAAAAGTTGAAGATGAAACGACCGGCTATACGCAGGAGTGCATCTGGGGGCCGGATGTCTCCGAGGCCGTCTTCTCAGCGGCAGGGAGTCGAGCGAAAGAGAGAAGCGAAGAAAAGAACCCGAGGCTGGGGTTGGGAGGCTAGAGAAACGTGAATTGCATATAGACGATAAGACACCGCATAGGGGATGATGGTGTGGTGGGTTTTTGGAGGCAGAAACAGCGACGCAAATGGGAGAGAGACGGGGGATCTGTGCAGAACAAGAGGGACTGAAAGAACCTTCAGCAGTCTGACCATCGTGTGAAGAGAAAGCAGGCGCGAACGCCAAGAGAAAAATCAAGGGCAAAAGATGAGAGATCAGCAACTGACGTCTCTCCGAATCCTTTGCTTCGTCGCTCCTTCGAGAGCTTTCCTACCCCCTTCTCGCCCTTCCGCGACGCATTTTCTCCCCCGTTTCCTCGTGAATCTCCTCGTTTTCTTTTTCTTCAGAAAGAAACTGGAAGAAGAACGCGACGAAGCACTCGCTGCGTGGGAGACGCACCAATGCTCGACGTCGCCCGCGCCTTCAGGTCGCCGGCGAAGCCCAGAACGAAGCCAGACGCCTTCAGAGAGAGAAAACGTTCCAGAGACCGGAGCCAGCGGGGACGCGGGTCCCGGGGTGCCGCGTCTCGCGCGTTTCAAGCGCGAAGTGGAGAGACTCCGCGAGGCAGGCGCCGACATCAGCCCGCTGGAAGAGCGGTTTCTCCTCCGCAAGATGGAGCGACATCCGACAGAGGCGGAAGCGACGCTCGCGATTCGCCGCGCAGAAGTCGAGATGCACGAGAAGGTGGCCGCGGGACGTGGCGGAAAACATCCAGGAAGCTGGTGGCCAAACGACGGAACCAGTGTGCAGGCGAAACCTCCTGGGACGCGCCTCGCCGCGCTGAAAGATCGCGAGAACGACCGAGTTGAGTTGACAGCTGCAGAGATGGCTTTCTTCGGAGGCGACGGGCCCTCTGTTCTGAGTGTACTGGAGCACTCCACTCCGCCTGAAAGCTACTTGGTACGAAAAAGGAAGAAACTCGGAACTTTCTTGGCGCGTACACCCGCCGCTGTTTCCTTCTGGACTCCTGGCCTCTCTTGAGTTGTTTTCCCCTCTCTCTGTTCTCGTCTCGGGTTCGTCTCGCGATGGGGAGGGGGGATGTTCCCCCCGGTCTTTCGCCATGGGGTCGCATTCCTCTCGGGTGCGCATGCACGTCGAGGAAATTCGTTTTTCCAAGTGCCTCGGAAACGAATATGGCTTGGGAGCAAAAGCGGCGCACGGAAAGATCTGCTTCTCATCCCGCGCCGTCTCTCTTGTGTTCGAGCTCGCTTCGGCGTGTGTGTGTGTGTGTGTGTGTTAGCAACCCCGCTGTCGCTGTGTCTGTTTCGTACACGTCGTGCTCGCACACCGAGCGTTTTTGTTTGCATCTCTGCGACTCTCGTGTGGTTCTGCCGCGCTTTCACACAGAGACAGTCTAGCCCCCACGTTCGTCTGGGGGGTCGGGTCAGGAGAGCCCCCTTCCTTTGCCCCGTATCTGAAAATCGTGTTTCCACTGGTCATCCGAGTCTTGTCGTTCCATTGGACTTTGCGCCTCCGCTCACTTTTGTTTTTTCAGGCTCTTCCGTTCGCTGCGCCTCCTCACGCGCACCTCCAGTCTTCCTCCTCTCGTCCTCGCCTTGTCTCCCCTTTGTCTCCTTTCGCGGGTTCTGCGGCGGCGTCGCCTCACCCTTCGGATTTCCTCACTTCGGTGTCTCTGTATCGGCCAGAGTTGTGGCGAGAGGCTTCAGCAGCTTGCCTGACGTTCTCAGAGCCTCAGCCGTTCGAGTTGTCTCCTTCGAGGCTGCCGCCGCTTCGACAGACTCCCGAAGAAGCGATGCGGAACCCCTTCCCGCTGATTCATACCCTGGCCACAGTCTACAAAGGCCACCCCCGTCCGTCGCGCTGTACGGCGAACCGGAATTCTTCCTCGTCGACCAGTGCGTCGCGGGTGAATTCCCCCGCTTCGCTTCAGCCTTTCTTCGCACCGCTGCCGCTCTCGCGACCGTTTGCAGCGAGAAGAGCGAAACGCGGCGACTGCGTGCGGAACGGCCCGATCGCAGTCGCCTCGCCGCACGGAAACGCGGAAAGAGAGAACGGAAACAAGCACAGGGAGAACGGCGGAGAGACAGAGCGCGAACGGGCGAGAAGACCTCTTGCGGAGTCTCCAACAGAGACGCCGTTTGCGGCAGAGAAGGGAGAAGGAAATGGAGAGCAAAGATATGGACAAGACAGAGACGAGGAAGATCAAGGCTTTCACACAAACAGTTTAGACTCTGACAGCCCGGGATCGGGAAGGCAAGAGACACCGGAAGGCAAAGGGAAGAAGAGGCGCGGTTTCCAGCGACTCTTTCCGCACAGAGACTCCGAAAAAAAACCAAAGGGAAGAGGCCTCGGTGGGCGCGTTGCGGGCATCATCTCAGTCAGTCGAACGAACTCTTCAGGCCGAGACTGGAAGCGGTAGAGGGTGAAACAGGACAGAACGTGGGCAGAAGGAGGCGAAAGAGAAAGACGAGTTTCGCTCGAGCAACGTGAAGACGGACCCCTGAGAAAGAGTGCCCAAACTCCTTCGAAAGGATACAAACCCAGCTGTAGGAAAATCTCGGGGAGAAACTGCCACTCAGGCGCATCGATACCGTCTTATTTTTAGGCAGGTACATTTGTAAATATACATGTTCAGGTATATAGGTCCAACCATTCATGCATTCTTTTATTTATCTATATATATTTGTATCCTTCTGTGTCTATATGAAGTTGTGAATGTGTGAGAATACGCCTGTTATATAATTGAGTGTTTGTGCCGATTGATATGGATATGAGACTTCCGAGAGGAGAACACAGGATGCGGTTCCGCCTTCGGTTTTTTCTGGAATGCGCGAACGCACCTCTAACGCAGGTTGAACTTCGGCAAAGTGCACCGTTTTGCAGGTATTTGTTTTTCTAGCAACCCTCTTGATATGTCCCACGCCGCCCTGCCTTACTCTCGAGTCGCACCTCGTGAAAAGTGTGGGTTGCTAGCTGTGGGTCTCTTGCTTTCGTGCCGACAAAGCGGGAAAGGTTTCCGAGAGGAAGGGAAACAGCTCTCTCTCTGTTCCTCGCGCGACGCGAAGTGCCTGTCGATTTTGCAAGTGTTTTGAATTCGGAGAAAAACGAGATTTCGAGGGCTTTCCGGTTTCTTGCCAGGCCGAAAAAGGGGTTTGCGTACGGCCGTGTGCTTTCCGGTTCTCTCCCGCAAACCTTTTGTTTTGGGCATTTTCTCGCCCCCGAGATCAGGTGAATTTGCATGCAGAGAGCGTCTCCAAGGGAAGAGAAGCTAGTTCTCTGTATGTAAACGCCGAGACACGAAGAGCGAGATTCCGCTCTTTTCCGCTCGCCGCCTCCGTGTGAGAGAAACGACTGTCCTGCCTTGATGCAAAAGCGCGCATGTTTGTGCTTCGGCATACAGTACCCATCAGGTAAAAGCGGAAGCTGCACTCGCTGTTACACATCAGAAAAAGGGATTCGTAGGTTGTCTCCCCTCGCTTCTCACGAGGGCGGGCGTATGGAAGAGGCCTTAAAGCGATAGGTCGCGAGAGCAAACCGCAGTTCGTCTGAGAGACGGTTTTTCCACGTATTTCTTTCCAGAAAACAAAGGCGCCAGAGACCGTGGGCGTCCCTGCTTCGACAAAAAGTTCGATTTTCGCACAGACCGCGAAAGAGGAAAGACGAGAGACGCAGCGTTTTTTCTCTCGCGGAGAAGCCTCGCGGCTTCCCGCTCATCGACAAAAACTGAACGTTTTCCCGACGCGACACAGAGAGAGCACGTCGACCTCACCCTGATCTTTTGGGTTTCGAGGGCCCACAGGACGCGTGAAAAAGGGAAGGCCCCCGCCGGGGGAGCCTCGAAGAACGCAAAAATGCGAAAAAGGAGGAAGGAGAACGGCCTCCGAGGAAAGGAGAAAACGAGAGCCGAAAAACGGTTCAGACGAACAAAGAAAAAGTTGCCTCAGACTCAAAAGCTTGTTTCCTGTCCAAAACATAGCGCCCGCTTCACCCTCCTAATTGCAAAAATGCTCTTATACATGCACATAAATATATGCATGTAAATATATATATGCATATTCTGTACTTTGCAGACGCGTGGTGCTTGCGGGAAGCAAGCACGCATAAAAACATGTATAAGTAGGTGGTTAATGGAGATGTCTATAGGGTAAGCGTTTTTACAAAGAGAGAAGATAAATAAGGGCCATGTGCCGACACATCGGTACATGCACAGATATGTTTCAGCGCAGCACTGCGACATTTCGTCGGAGGAGAAAAAACGGGGAACCTGCAGTTTTTTTCCGAGCTGGAGAGATGGAAGAAACCCGAATTTGTCAGTATTTCGGTGAGAGCCAGAGGGGGCCGAGAAAACCAACCTTTGTGCAACTTTTTTGAAGACTTGAGAAGAGTGAGAAGATCGGTTTTTAGGCAGCAAACAGAACCAGGCCGTCAAACTACAGAAAAGCGCTCTACTGTTTGGAAAATGAACATCGACATATATGTATTTTGTCGACAAAGAGATTTATATACATATATGTGTGTATGGAATGGTGCGCGCGTGTGGTTGGAAGTGGTGTATGTCGACGCCCCTGGCGGAAGGGCGGGCACGACAGTCCCCTTTTCATTGAAGAGAGTAGCGAAGACGCGAAGCAGAGACGAAAGAAGAGTGCTGAAGCGTCGCGCCTAGACGAGGAGCACGGCGTTGATGCAGCCATCCAGTTCGGGGTTGTTGGTAACCTGGGCATATTTGGCTGCAGAAAAAAGAAACAGTTTGTGAAAGAAGTGTGAAGAACCGACCCTTGGCAGACCCCCGGAGAGCGCTGCTGGCCACTCGACGAGAAGCACAGAAGACAACTTCCCCGGAAAGCAACGCACAAACCGGATACACGGAGGCGCACCCTGTCAACCCTATGCGTCTCTGTTGCAACCTCCAAGTCGCCATCTCCAGACTACCGCAACCGCAGAGGTCTCCTGTCTCTTCATCCCATATATATATATATATATATCTGGATATCTATATCAATATACGAAACGCAATACACATAGAAGTATTAGACCTATGTGTACAACGTGTACATATATATAATGTATTTGCACGGGATTAAACAAAGGCAACATTTATGTCTGTATCCAGTAAGCACATATTTCCATAGATGTGTACTGTAAATACACATGAATACACAGCTAAAAAAGCTTGCATACATATACGTACACAGATATGACCAATAGGCATTTATGTGTATATGTATACGCACGGCGTAGAGAGGTATACGCGTATGGAAGTCTGTGCAAAAAAGGGACTGTCTCTTTCCAGGTATATCCGCAACAAGGTCGAAAGGCAGTGTTTCCGAATTCGTACCCCATACGACTTTGCCGGTTTGAGTGACAAGGCCCAGTTCGCTCACGTTGACCTCGATGATCGTTCCTGCAGAGAAGGAGAGGCGACAAAGGCGCGTCCCGATTTTGAGACGCGCTCCAGGGCGACCCAAGGCGCGATTTCTGTCTTTTTGCGTGGATAGACAGCCCGGACGCCGTGTGAGTCGTGTGTGGATTTCCCCTAGGTTTTTTGCGTACCCTTTGTGATGACGCCGAGGGAAGTGTAGAGGTGAGACTGGGGATTCTTCTTCACGCCAACGATGTCCAAGTGGAAGGTGGTTTTCAACTCGGGATGCGTGACATGCGCCTTCTTGAAGCGAAGACCCGTGGGCCGAATGTACCTCTCGAATTTGGGCGGTTTCCTCGTGAAGTCTTCTCCGACGAAGCACACTTTGTTCACCACGCGCTTCCACATCTTTCCTGCATGCACGAGCCGCCGACAGAGAAGAAAGGAAAGCTGAGAAAAGGACCAGTCCGGAACCAACGCGCGTTTAGGTGCACTCTGGGGGGCCGCCCTCGAGAAGCGCAAGCCCCGCAGCTGCGACACGTACGGTCCCATTCCTCGCCATGCTCGACGTTTCTCCGGAGAACGAAATCCAAAAAGGAAAGGCGAGGATTCGGAGGAGAGAGGGGACACGACGAAAAGCTTACTTTTGCGCTTTCCACTGCGGAGAACCTTGAACATCTCGTCTTCGGTCATTGCTTTAACTTTCGGGAGAGGCACTTGCCATTTTCCCGCCTTCTCCTTTCGCTTTTGTTTCACCATGTTGCTGAGGACTTTGGTGCGTTTCACAGCCTCACGGTCGAGCAGGTACGCGGGGACTGCGCCCTCGGGCGCCTGTTCCGGTTCCTTGCTCTTTGCATCCTTTTCTTCAAAGTGCTTGAGAGTCTTCTTCATCGTCGCCTTCTCCACGTAGCGCTTCTTGTTGAACAACTTGGCGCGAATGCCGCGAAGGCGACGCGCCTGCTTCGACAGTTTGTGCGGCTCGCGCGCCGCCTTCTTGCGTCTGGGAAAGGCAAGACAAGCGAGAGAAGCGAGGTAACAAACACGGGAGAGATGGAGACACGAAGAGACGAAAGTGGAGGAAACTCGCGACTCTGTGGAGAGGTCGAGAGGGAAGAGAGAAGAAAGAGACAAGAGAGAAGGAACTCAAAGACAGAGAAGTACGAGAAACGGGGTCAGAGAGGAAAGGAAGGTGAGAGGATGAAAGGAACTGAAGAGGAGGGAGAGGAAGTCGAGGATGATGGAGGGTACAAGAAAGAGGAGAGAACGAAATGAAATAAGGTAGGTGGGAGACAGAAAATGAAAAACGGGGACGATACACAGAGGGGGAAAGAGGGAAGCAAAGGAAGGTACAGAGGAGGCAGCAAAGAAAAAAACTGGAGAGAAAAAAGACGTGAGAAAGGTCGGTAATGACAGGAAATAAGTTAAAATCCAAGGAACGACAGAAGGAACTGAGGACAAAGGGAAGCAAGAGACACAGAGATACGGCAGAGGAAAACAGAAAAAGAAGGAAAGTAGGGGCGGAAAGAGAAGCAGACGAGGACAAGGAAGAGGCAAAAGACGAACGGAAAAGGAAGAACAAGACCAAGTAGAATAAACAGGAG